>NW_016107385.1:1884266-1894583 GCF_001604975.1 Cebus imitator
CATTCCATGTTCATGGTTAGGAAGAATCAATATCGTGAAAATGGCCATACTGCCCAAAGTAATTTACAGGTTCAATGCTATCCCCATCAAGCTACCAATGACCTTCACAGAGCTGAAAAAAAAAACCTTAAACTTCATATGGAACCAAAAGACAGCCCACATAGCCAAGCCAATTTCCATTTCTAAAATTCATTTTTATAAAATGTCACATGAATTTATTACTAGTGACATGAATAAAACAGATTGGTGACGGATCATGAAGGGCATCTGTCACTGATATAGTGATTTTTGTTCTTCAAAGGCAGCCAGCAAAGTCTGTGCTTCATGCAATCACTCACAGTTAATATACCACGGTAACTGAAATTTGAACCATGCTGTTAGGGACTAGTGTTATTTAAGCGAACTGTGGTAACTGAAATCCACACATATCCCAACTGTGTAAATTGAGGGCTGCCTGAATTGTGAAATAGTCTGCTAGAAGATTTAATGGGCCCTGAAACTTATGACTTCTTTATTGCCCTATTTTGGGGAAATTCTTAGATAGGAAAACAAACACCATGTCCTATCAATTTTTGTTTCTAACTGTAACACAGAGAGTGGTTTATATTTGACCACTGACTGCCTTGTAACTAACCAATAAACCTTATGTTTTACCCTCTGCCAAATAAGTTAGATTTGGGGACATCAATTTATTCTATCTGCAGTGAAGCAAGATAATCTTTAGCTTCTATATATAAGGTTGGAATTAGTGAAACACTCCTCAACCCTTCAAGACCCAACTCAAATGTCACCTTCTCAATGAGCCTTTCCTACACCCATCAGTTAGCCACACATCTAGAACAAAGATTCTTCTTGTTCACCTTTATATTCTTTGTACTCAGCACAGTGCCTAGTCCATATAAGATGCACAAATATTATTTGAGTAATGATAAATAATTTCTCTCAAACTTTTTTAAAAGTGAAACCACCTTGCTATGTAAGTATCTATGCAACAACCCTGCATGATCTGCTCATGTACCCCAGAACCTGAAGTACAACTTTTAAAAAGTGTCTTTTTCTAGTAAATAAGTGAATGCTTCCCAGAGTGAGATTCTAACTAAAAAGCAGGCCCAAAAGGAAGAGCCAAGGGATACAGTTTGATAGCCTAGAATTTACATCTAAGAGTATCAGAATCTAGTTCCAAATTCTGAAGGGCCATCTTCGGTATGATGGTCAGGACAGACTGGGGGAAGCCCCACTGAGTGGGTGTATGATCTGCATATAAATTTTGCTGATTCATGCTGGCTTAGGAGCTTTCAGTCTTCTCAATCCATAATGGATAACACATGGGGGAAGAGAGTTATGAAAAAAACAAAGTCATATGATTCAGTGTATAGATCTGAGGAAAATATCTTTTAAATGAAATTGAGCCAAACATCTGTCTTACTCTGTTTGCAAAGTACACAATGTACTGTATGGACTAATCCAATTTTAGAGCCCTCCTGTACAATCTTGTGCATTCCCAACAAAATGTTTCTCCCAGAGCTCTTGCTTGTTGGAAACGTGTCACTGACCCAACGGTCAGTGTTTTCTATACTACACAGAATAAAATGTAAATATCACACAAAGTGCATTTGGCCGAGCTCATGGGAAAGCATGAAACAACATACATTCCACATTATGCCTCTTTCACACAAACACCTAAAACATGCACACACAGAAAAATCAGAAACAATGGCAAGAAAGCATTCAGTTCTTTGGGAAAGTTACACAACACTCATTCCATTAAACTAATTCTTTTATCTGCAAATTCCCACAAATAGTAAACTTCACCTGATGAAAGGGATTATTTTCATTTTACAGAAAACAAAGATGTAAGGGTTTGTCCAATTGCATGATGGAACTCAGAAAAACCCAGCTTTCCTGAACCCAAAAGTTTACACAGATGTAAAAGCTATGCAAGAGAACCATAAGAGGCTACATTAAATCTTTAAACATGTGTTGTCACCACATAGTCAAGCTCCCCAGAGTCAGTAGGCATGTGGATGTGTGTGTGTACACATTCAGGCATGTATATTAAGAGATAGACATGCCCACAGGGAGATTATAGCTTCAGCAAAGCATGAAGAAGGTAGTGCATGATGAAGTGTGAGATCACAAAATGACAGAATTTAAATCGGGGCAAAGTCAACTAGTTTGTGAAGAGTTTCAAATGTTCCATCTCAAGAATAGAGTCTATAGACAATCAGACCCACATCTCCAGATTTTGAAGGTGAAGCTACATTAAGGCCTTTCTTCTTATTTTAAAAAGAGTGTCCTGCAGCAATAGAGCAAGCATGCACTTTGGAGTTTTGTTGCTGGCAGTGGTGGCGGTAGGAGTGGTTTGGTTTCTTTTTTTTCTGGCAGAGACTATAGCTCTGATCTGGCAGGCCCAGTGAGAACTTTGCAAAATGTCAAATGTATGGCAACAACAATTCTTATATCATTATGTTTTGAATATTAGAAATCATAGTCCTTAATGGCTTGATTAATGTAGTATTAGTAAAGCAGCCCCGAGACAGATAGAGAGTTCTTGGTGTGTAACACTTGCCAATAAGTTCAGAGAAAAGGATTCACATCTCTGTATTAGCCCATCAGGAGAACTGGCTCACACTTGGACTCTACCTTAAGCTACAGAGGCAACAGATCCAGAAACCACAGACTCTCAGAAACCACACAATAGGACTTCCATCCTCACAGCTCTGAAGGTAATAGAGTGGTAGTGACCAGCTGTCCACACTGGCACTTGAGGCCAAGCTGGGAAGAGAAGGCCTTGGATTGGCCATCAGACCTCAGTTTACATTTCCTACTGTTCACCCAAAGTCTGATGACATTCTGCCTCATATCCATGCTACACTCTTCACGGTTTGCCTCCAGCATCTTCCCAAAGGCATGGACTGTGCCCCACAAGCTCACTGCTCTGCACACACCAGGCACAAAGTGGGTGCATAGGTAGAAGGAGGACAGTTGCCAAGAAATGTAATGCTCAGTGTGACTTAAGAAACAAACATGTCTTTCTATGTAGGGAGACCCAAGGCGCCTCAGAACTTTTTTTTTTTTTACATGTTTTGATATACATCTACATAGTGAAATCCTTATGATGAAGCAAATTAACACGTCTGTTGTCTCACAGTTATTTTTGTGTTAAGATATCTAAAAAATCTACTCTCTTAACAAATTTCCAGTGTGCAATACAACACTAAGTATGGCCCGCGTGCTGTACTTTGTCTCTCTAGACTTCTTTATCCTACATAACTGCAGCTTCATATGCTTTAACCTTCGTCTCCCCATCCCCTTCCCTGCTGCCCATGGTAACCACTGTTCAAGTCTATTTCTACACATTAAGCTTTTTGTTTGGATCTTACCTGTAAGTGCAGTCACACAGTATTTTTGTATCTGTTTCTGGCTGATTTCACTTAGCATAATGTCCTCCAGGTTTATCCATGTTTTTCTAAATGACCGAATCTTGTTTTTTAGGGCTGAATATTTGAGAGAGAGAGAGAGAGAGAGAGAGAGAGTGTAGTGTGTGTGTGTGAGTGTGTGTACACATACAATTTTTTTTTTAACTTTCAGTTTCAGGGGTACATGTTCAGGTCTGTTATATAGGTAAATTGTACGTCACAGGGGTTTGGTGTACAGATTATTTTGCCACCCAGGTAATAAGCATAGCACATGACACTAATTTACCAATCCTTACCCTCCTCCCTTCCTGCACCCACAAGCAGGCCCTCATTTGTGTCCTTGTGTACTCAACGTTTAGGTCTCACTTATAAGTGAGAACATAAGGTATTTGATTTTATGTCCAGTGTGAGTTTGCTTAGGATTAAGACCTCTGGCTCCATCCACATTTCTGCAAAGGACATGTTCTCATTCTTTTTTATGGCTGCATAGTGTTCCAGAGTATATATGTGCCACATTTGCTTTATTCAGTCTATTGATGAGCAGGAAGATTGGTTCCACATCTTTGCTGTTGTGCATAGTGCTGCGATGAACATACACATGCATGTGTCTTTATGGTAGAATGATTTCTATTCTTTTGGGTATATACCCAATAACAGGATTGCTGAGTCCAATGGTAGTTCTGCTTTGAGTTCTTTGAGAAAGTACCAAACTGCTTTCCACAGTGGCTAAACTAGTTTACATTTCCATTAGCAGTGTAAGTGTTCCCTTTTTTCCACAACCTCACCAAAATCTTTTATTTTTTGACTTTTTAATAATAGAGGACCTGACTGGAGTGAGATAGTACCTCATTATTGTTTTGAATTTCTCTAATGATGAGTGATAGTGAGCATTTTATCATGTGCTTGTTGGCCCTCGCTCGGTCTTCTTCTGAAAAGTATCTATTTCTATCCTTTGCCCACTTTTTAATGGGGGTTGTTTTTGGCTTGTTAAGTTCCTTTATACTCTGAATATTATACCTCCCATTCCGTATGTTTTCTGTTTACTCTATTGATAGTTTCTTTTGCTCTGCAGAAGCTCTTTAATTAGGTCCAGTTCGACAATTTTTGTTTTTATTGCAATTGTTTTTGGCTTGTCAGGAAATCTTTGCCAAGTCTTATATCCAGAATGGTACTTCCTAGGTTATCTTCCAGGATTTTTATAGTTTTAAGTTCTACACTTAAATCTTTAATCCATATTCAGCTGATTTTTGTATATGGTGTGAGGAAGAGGTCCAGTCTCAATCTTCTGCACATGGCTAGCCAGGTATCCCAGCACCATTTATTGAATAGGGAGTTCTTTCCCTGTTGCTGGTTTTTGTCCACTTTGTAGAAGATCAGATAGTTGTAGGTGTGTAACATTATTTCTGGGCTCTCTATCCTGTTCCACTGATCTATGTGTCTGTTTTTGTATCATGCTGTCTTGGTTACTGTAGCCTTGTATTATAGTATAAAGTTGGGTAACATGATACTTCCAGCTTTGTTCTTTTTGCTTAGGACTGCCTTGGCTATTCAGGCTCTTTTTGGTTCCATAATGAATTTTAAAATAGTTTTTTTCTAATTCTATAAAGAATGTCATTGGTAGTTTGATAGGAAGCGTATTAAATCTATAAATTACTTTGAGGAGTATGACCATTTTAACAATATTGATTGTTCTTATCTATGAGCATGGAATGTTTTCACATTTGTTTTTATCATATCTCAATTCTTTGAGCAGTGTTTTATAATTCTTGTAGAGCTCTTTCATCTCCCTGGTTAGCTGTATTCCTAGATAATTTATTCTATTATTACTAATTATTACAGTTGAGTGTGGAATTACTACATCATCTAACTGTTTTAGTCTGTTCAGTTGCCATAACAGAATAACACAGACAGGAAGGCTTATAAACAACAGAAATTTATTTCTTACAGTCTGTAAGCTGGGAGGTCCAGGTCAAGACACTGGTAAATTAGGTGCCTGGTAAGGACTTACTTTCTGGTTCATATAGGGCCATCTGCTCACTGTGTCCTCACATGACTGAAGGATTGAGGAATTTCTCTGAGATCTCATTTACAGGGTACTAATCCCATTCATGAGGGCTTTGCCCTCACAACCTAATCATCTCCTAAAGACCCTACCTCCAAATACCATCACACTGGAATTAGAGCTTCAAATTATGAATTTGGGAGGGGAGGGATGTATACATTCAGTCCCTAGCACTAATCACCAATATCAAGCCAAATCTCATTTTGTTCAACTCCTTGAGTCAATTCATTTTGATGAAAAGTTCATCTATATTGTCATAAACTAACCAAAGTGCAATTCGTTATGCTATAGCCATGGAGAAAACCCAAAAATAATACAGGGAGTAAAGGCCACATCACTGCCTCTCTGAAGCACAGAGCTGGCCATACTGACCCTAGTATCACCGACGCTGTTCCAGGCACCCTTCTAGGCCATGAATTATTGTTACAGCCATCTCATTGGCCTCAAAGCCAAAGGAGTTTCCTTGATAACCTATGAGCACCTATCTTAGATTTTGTGGCTTCCCATGCGGGGCAAGGGGTGCCCGGGGATGCCCTGTGTACAGGATCGTGATCCAAGCATGAGTTCTAGGTCCAAATAGCGTAGATTTCACCATGTGACCAAAGCCAAGGCACTTATCTTCTCAAATAAAAGTACAAACCTGGGGTGCATGTGAGGATTAACTACAAATTTAAATCATGAGTAAGTATGCAGTAAACCTTAACTATGATGATCATGATGAACACATAAATGTTCCAGTCGTTGTCACTAGGTACCTCTGCCTAATTCATCTTCATCAGACCCAGCACACCATGGATCTGTGATGGAAGGGTGCAAACAGAGATGAAGGATCACTCATACCACTATGCTGAGCAGGTCAGTGTAAAAGGAACAGAGGATGTCCTTTTTTCTAGCTTGTTAGTTCCCTTACACCTCACAAAGGAAAAAGAGCTTGAAGACAGATGCAGAGGTTAAAAACACTCTGCTCCAGAAAGGGTCTCGGACAGACAGATGGATTGATGGACGGTGACACACACACACACACACACACACACACACACACACACACACACAGCCTGCCCTGTCTCTTGGTCTCATAAACCATTAGTTCACTCCCTCAATTTCTGCATCAGTATACAGGGAGCCCCCAGCCCTCCATACAAGACAGGGATTTCCAGACTCTAGCTCTTAAGCTTGGTCAGCAAACAAATGGAGGTGCTGCCTCTGCCCAAGTTTTGTAAACACGAAATCAAATGAGTAGACCCAGCTCCTAAGAATGAAGGGATAACAGGGGCTCTCATTCCCATCCAACACCCCACTGTAAAGAGCTACAATGATCTCACTAGTTAGTTACCCTAACAAGCATGCCTCTGCACTATGGTGGGCATTGTATTTTCTGGAGGCACCACTCACCCCTATCTTGGCCCTATTAAAAAAAAAAAAAAAAAAAAAAAAAGCTATTCCTCTTGTGAGTGTGGCTTTGTTCTCAATCTGCTCCCAATACACACTGGCTGAGGATAACTCCCTGCCATCTCAGATGTCTGCATGGGGCGGGAGGAGCAATGAGTTCATTCTCATGTTTATTCTACCTCATCTCTGATTCTCACAAAAACTTTATGTCCCCCAGGAGGAAACGGAGGCAGAGAGAAGGTAAGTGACCCCATTAAGGTAACACAGCCTATTGTAATCCAGATAAGCTAAACCTTTGGTTCTCTCCACCATGTTCCCTACCTGCCTGATATTTGGGGTAAAAAGCAGAATTCATTGATTCCTTTATAAACACATAAAGACTACTGCTATAAAGCCTGGTTGCTCCAAAGGTTGGCTTCCCTTGACAGATACAGCCTTTACTCACCGAATTGCTAGCAGAGAAGACAGACATGAAGAGTTCAAGCTATGCAAGGCACAGTGGCTCACGCCTGTAATCCCAGCACTTTGGGAAGCTGAGGCAGGTGGATCACCTGAGATCAGGAGTTCAAGACCAGCCTGACCAACATGGAGAAACCCTGTCTCTACTAAAAATACAAAAAATAAGCCAGGCATGGTGGCACATGCCTGTGATCCCAGCTACTCGAGAGGCTGAAGCAGGAGAATTGCTTGAGCCTGGGAGGCAGAGGTTGCGGTGAGCTAAGACAGTGCCACTGCACTCTGGCCTGAACAACAAGAGTGAAACTCAAGAAAAGAGAAGAGAAGAGCCCAAGCTTTAGAAATCACCCAGCAGCTGTTCGGATCTCTTGGCCAAATACCACGAAGGCTCATCTGCATAATTCGTTCTCAAAAAGGCAACACCAAAATGCCTGTCCCCAACTTCATTCTGAAGACTAATTTGTCAACTTCAGCACAACTCTTTCCCGGGACTTATCCCTATTTCTAGTTTCATGAGTCCAAACTTTAGGCTGCACCCTGAAGAGTGCACCTTGTTCTTCCCACTGCCTTCCCACAAATTTGGCTAAGGCCAGTGGAACATTCAGTAGTCAGTAGAGCATCCCTAGTGACCTTCAGCTCCTTGTCTTGGCTCTGAAATAAACTCTGCTCCACTTTTCTTTCCTTTTTGATTTCTTTAGAATTTATTTTTAAAATTTACATGCAGCAAAATTAGCTCTTTTTAGTGTACAGTTCTGTAAGCTTTGGCAAGTGCTTAAAGACAGGAAGTCACCACCACCATCAGGATACAGGATATTTCCTTCACTCCTAAAAAGCTCCCTCAGGATTTCCCCTTCTAGTCTAACCCTCCCCTCACTCTCAAGCCATGCCAATCATCAGTGCTCTGTCTCTATAATTTTGCCTGCTCTAGAATGCCATGTACATAGAATTATTCAATATGAAGTTGAGTCTGGCTGCTTTCGTGTGACACAAAGCAGTAAAGATTCATTCAAGCTGTTTTACATATGACTAGTTCATCTTTTTTATTGCAGAGTAGTATTCTATTGCATGAATGTACCACAGTTTCTTTATCCATTCGCAAGTTAAAGGATGATTTTGCATCTGGGGTGATTATAAAAAAAAAAAGGCTTCTCTAAACATTTGCATACAAGTTTAATGTAAATCTGTTTTTATTTCTTTTGGACAAACAGGAGTGAGATTGATGGTTCATATTGTCAGTGTATGTTTAATTTTATAAGAAACCACCAAGCTGTTTTTTTCAAAGTGGCTGCATAATTTTGCATTTCTACCAGCAATATATGAGAGTTCTGGTTGATCCACATCCTCACCCTACTTGGTATTGTCAGAAATTTTTTTCTCTTTTGTCTTTTAGCCTTTCCCTGAGATGAGCCACAGTCATGAAGCTGCTTATCCCAAGATACTCCTGTGGAAGGGTGGGGCTCCACAGACTCACAGGAAGGCTGTAGGCTTGGCAAGCTCATGACAGATCAGAGGGTCAGGAACATTAGAGCTTTCTGTCTAGCCTCAGCCAAAAAGAGCCATGACCCACCATGAGTCATGAAAGAAAATGTCTAGATTTGAAACTTCTCAAAATGTGAAGTTAGAAATATTACCTTACACGTCCTTACATTTCCCTCTACCTAATGCCATGTCTTAACTTACCGCTGAATAAATGCCTTCACTTTGTTCTCTAGGATTTCATATATTTTCCAGATCATGAGGAAAGCCCCACGCTTAAACTGGGGCTTTCCAGTTTATGTGTTAGGAAATGCATTAACTGACTATTTCAGCTGCAGGGATGGTCCTAGTGCCAAGGTACATTCTATGTGCAGCTGGAGGCAAGGTTGAAAGGTCTAGAATGATAAGACAGAGTCTAAAATAGCAGGTCCAAACTTTTGGAAAAGTAATTAACCCCTATGAGAATCTTGAAAAAGCTCTGGACTCTCTCGCCAGAAAAAAAAAAAAAAAAAAAAAAAAAAAAAAAAAAAAAAAAAAAAAAAAAAAAAAAAAAAAAAAAAAAAAAAAAAAAAAAAAAAAAAGAAGAAACAGTATACACCAAAAAAAAGGTTATATTCATCCATAGACTCTAGTTAAGAACCACTACCCAGTAGAAGCCATGGTTCTAATAGGCAGGCAGTCATTTCTGTGAGTATCTTGGTCTTTCATGGGGAGGAGAGGGACCTGGGGACTGCTTAATAGTGAGACCAGGGAGATAAAACACTTGTACCAGTATGCTAAGACTTTCATAACAAAGTGCCACAGCCTAAGTGGCTTAAACAATAGAAATTTCTTTTCTCATAATTCCAGAGGCTAGAAGTCCAAGATCGAGGTAGTATAGTTTGTTTTGTCTGAGGCCTCTCTCCATGGCTTGGAGAAGAGGCTGGATGGCATGTTCCTCCAGTGTCTTCACACTGTCTCCTTTCTGTGTGTCTCTTTGTCCTAATTTCCTCTTCCTACAAGAACATTGGTCATAATGAATGAGGGCCTACTCATATGACCTCATTTTACTATAATTACCTCTCCCAGTCCTCATCTCCAAATACAGTCACATTCTGAGGTACTGGAGATTAAAACTTTTAAAGCTTCAACATGTAAATTTGATGTAGGAGGTCAGGCACAATTCAGCCCATAATGTCAACCCTTGCAGTTTCTTAGAAGACTAAAGCTGTAGGACTCAAGACTTCAAAAATTGTAACAATCCCACACCAAATATATATCCAAAGGAAATGAAATTTGTATGTCAGAGATATCTATACTTCTATGTTCATTGCAGCACTATTCACAATAGCCAAGGCATGGAATCAACCTAAGTGTTCATCGGCAGATGAATGGATAAAGAAAATGTGCAACAGATATACAGTGGAATACTATTCAGCCTTAAAAAGGAAGGAAATGCTGTCATACGCAACAACCTAGATACACCTGCAGAACATTAAGTCAGTCAAGCACAGAAAGACAAATACCACATGATTT
>NW_016107385.1:1894611-1918427 GCF_001604975.1 Cebus imitator
TCAAACTCACAGAAAGGGAGAGAAAAGCTGTGATTACCAGAGTCTGGGTTTGGGGCGACTAAGATGATGCTGGTCAAAGGATACAAAATTTTTGTTAGACAGTAGAAATTTCAAGAGATCTATTGTACATCAATGTTGACAAGAGTTAATAACATTGTGTACTTGAAAAATGCTTAGAGAGATTTTCAGTGCTCTCACCACACAAAAAAATTAGTATGTAAGGTGAGGCATATGTAAAATAGTTTGATTTAGCCATTTTACCATGTATATATAGATCAAAACATCATGTTGTACACCATAAATATATACAATTTTTACTTGTCAATTTAAAATGAAACTAAAAGATGTGTAAAGTTTGCGTAGTAAACACAGATAGTGTTTATAAAGTATAGGCACTATTCTTAGGTGCTTTATAATAATCAACCCTTCAATTTTCACTTTTTAAAAACTATGAATTAGGTACTATTTATTTTTTCCCCCTTTTAAAGATGAGAAAACAGAGTAAGGGGCCATGATTAGGACCAAGCTTCCTGCCCCCTAGAGCTCATGTTCATATCCAGTACTCTCTGAACTGCCTCTCCGTAAGCAATATGCTCTTCTATGCTGCCTTTCTTGACGAGGAAAAGCGAAGAACTAAACAACCATCCAAGCTGTCTGTTCAATGCTGATTGAAAAAATATCATTAGGAGATTCAAATGCAGTTCTTCAGTGTAATTTTTTTTCCTTTCAAACTACTTGTAACCTTGCTAATTGCCTAACCTTCCTAAAATGTCTTACTCAAAACTAGTATCTCCCTATAGATCAAATCTAAACCCTGCAGGCTGGCTTCTACGCTTCTACCTTACCTTCCCCTTCCCTTTCACTATCTGTACCAGACATCTACTGCTGCATAACAAATTACCCCAAAACCTGGCAGCCTAAAAAACAAACATTTATTTTCTCCCACAGTTTTTCTGAGATTCAGGAATCTGGGAGCAGCTTAGATAGACGGGTTCTGGTTCTCTTTTTCCTGAGGTTGCAATCAGGAGATCAGCCAGGCTGCAGTCCTCTGAAGGCTTGACTGAGGCTGGAGGATCTGTTTCCAAAATGACTCACTCAAATGGCTATTGGCAAGAGGTCTCTGTCCCTTCCTTCATTCTTCATGGCTCCCTTTATAGGCTGTTTGAGTATCTTCACAACATGATAGCTGCAACTCACTTCTCTAAAGCAAGTGATGGGGGGGCCAGGGAGAATGAGAAAGAAGAAAGAGATAGAAAGCAAATGGAACCAAAGACACAATGCCTTTTTATGACCTAGCCTCTGAATCATATATCATCACTTCCATCTTATTCACTAGAAGCAAATCATTATGTCAATCCTCATTTAATGGAAGAGGAACCAAGCTCTACCTCTTCAAAGAAACTGTACAGTACTGAAGAATCTGTGGACAGGAATTTTTTTTAATAACACCACCATCTAACCTTATTTCCCACAATTACCCCAATATACACAGCAGCAAAACCATGTTGCCATGGAAATGAGCAATAGTTCAGCAGACTCGACTCTATGCCTGTGACCTTGGGGACTGCCCTACATCCACCTGGTCTTTAGTTTTCTCTTAGAGGGTGAGGGGTTGGATTTGGAGAGCCTAGAAGCTTTTCCCTTTGACTCCTATGGTCTGTAGCTATGTCTCAGAGGGATGGGAGCTGGTTTGTTTGGGCCTCCCCTTATTGGCTACACCCACCCCTCCCTTCTAGCTGTGGCTTTGAGGGTCTACTCCAACTGTTTCTCCTCCCACTCATCTCTTTCTCTTCAAAATCCCAATCAACTCAGGTCATGTGAGCCTCAAGTAAACAAAATCCTTGTTTGTAAATGTTAAACAGCCTTGCCTTGCCTTTGCCCATGGCTAACATGTACACATTTTGTCTCCCCATGAGCCACACAAAGACATTGCATGCTGGAGCTATTTCCCACCCCTTTCATGCCTGCCCATGTTTTCAGTGAACAGAGTCCAGAGAAATTCTTTGCTAAATGATGTCAGGCTCAACTACTCTGTCCCTCAGGGTTCCTCTGAACTTCTGGAGGAGTTTGAACCCTCAGCTATGTGTCCCTGAGCCAGCATTCTCAAGGGAAGAGATCATCTTCACTTAACTGCCAATGACAAGAGGATTAGTTTCTCATTTTTAATCTTTTCCAAATGTCTTGTTAAAATTAAACCATAAACTAAAGAAATCCCTCCCCAGATTAGGAAACCAAATGGCAAATGTGAATGCATGAAACCATCAAACATTTTTGGTACACACAACGTCCCAACCCATTAGATGAGAGGCCTGAGTCACAGGCCAGAAGCTCTAACCCCACACGTATCTCTACAACTGCATTCAGAAGCCCTGACCTCAGGCCAATGCTCAGGCCTCCATCCGTACAGATGCTCTGAAGCGGCAGCTGTAAGCGTCAGGCCCAACGATGCTCCGTGTGGGCCATGTCTCTGCAACTGCAGCTTTCAGAGCCACCTCTAGACCTGGCTCAGTTTTAAGGCACAGGAGCCTCACTCTCTGCTCCAGAATCTGTCGTCAGAGCACAGCCTCTCAGTTTTGAACTGGGCTTTGTTAGGGAAATGGCAGAAATAAGCTTCGAAGGAAAAAAGAAGCAGATCCTCTGAGGAGAAACTCAAATCATTAATCCTGGGGAAATGAAGCTAGAAATGATTCCAGGAATATTAAGGATCCTAAGCGTATTCAACTCATTTATTTCATAGTAGAAAGTGATGTTGCTCAGGCAAATTCTAAACTCAGCTGCTTTTCTTCCCTCACCTTAGATTCTCCTGCCTCCTTCCTTGGTCCTGGATCTCCTCTCTATGTCTTGGTCCCAGGTCCTTGCATCCCATCTGCTCTTTCCTACCCTCTGTGGGAGAACTAAAGTGCTGGCCTATATAGAATAACTGAGTTCAAATGGTGACTCTAAAGCTAAGATCCTTCAAAACCTGAAGGACTGAATGACAAACAGTAGCATTCCCAACACCAAAACAAGGGTCAGGCCAGGCATTTGGTTCATTTACTCCTAACCCTACCCTCTTGCTCCTGCTCCCAGAGCGCCACTCCTGGCGTATGTGACCCACAACAGCCCCCTCCCCAGCCTGGTCCATACAAAATGCACATGGCACACATCAGCAGGCCAGTTGGCCATCCCGATCAGGGAGCAAAACAGAGGCTTAAACTAGAGCAGGGACTTCTAACCTAGAGCGCCAGACTTCATGGGAATCCATGGATGGAACTGAGGAGGGCTGCAAACCTGGATGAAAAAAATATCTAGGCTGGGTGCAGTGGCTCAAGCCTGTAATCCTAGCACTTTGGGAGGCCAAGGTGGGTGGATCACCTGAGGTCAGGAATTTGACACCAGCCTGGCCAACATGCCAAAACTCCGTCTCTACTAAAAATACAAAAATTAGCCAGGCATGGTGGTGTGCTCCTGTAGTCCCAGCTACTTGGGAGGCAGAGGCAGGAAAATCACTTGAACCTAGGAGACTGAGGCAGGAGAATCACCTGAATCCAGGAGGTGGAGGCTGCAGTGAGCCAAGATCTTACCATTGCACTCCAGCCTAGGCAAGAGTGAGACTCTGTCTCAAAAAAATAGTATCTATTACATTTCCTCCACATCGATGTCTACTTGAAATTTGGCAATTCTCTTTCTTCCATGATGAACGTGCACCTTAGTAGACTTAATAGTACTTCCAACTTTATCACCAATAAAAATCACAGGTATTTTCACATTACATTACAGCTGCCACAGAAATTTCCAGATATCATGTTTCTGTATCATTATTTTGAAATTACAACAGTTACAAGATCCACTGAAAGATCTTGCTATTTATTGCATTAATGGAGAGGTACATATATTATATTACATTTTTTAATTTAACAACTACATTTCAATGAAATTATTATCCTTTGCAGTGCTACTTATATTATTTTGATGTTTTTAAAAATCTTTCTCACAGGGCACTGTAGACCTCCTCAACATCAAGGAGTCTACAGCACAAAGATGACTAAGAACCTTTCAATTACAGGTATATATGGATTTACTTATCTCCTGACCTTCACCACTGGGCTGCTTAATCCCCACTGGGTAGACTCAAACCTACCCCAAACTATTCTAAAGGAAAGAAGAGAAGTTCAATAGTTCATCAGTGCAGCACAACTTGATCTTGTTACAAGTTCCGTTTTTGCCTTGAATTATGGATTTCCTGTAATTGGATTGCTGCCTAGTCCCACAGTTCCTCTGTGACTCAGAACTTGCCTTGCACCCCAGCTACCAGGCCCCTTCTCTGTGAACCTCCCGTAAGTTCACATTGCCAAGGTTTCTAGCTAAATGAATTGGAAGATGTTTGTGTTGCCCCTGTTTTCTTATACAGAAAGCCCTAATGCTATATGGCTGCCAGGAGGCAGTCCATGAGACATCGGAGGTTGAATTATATACAGAATGAAAGCAGTCCCTTCCTGTGCAAAACCTCTATCTCCATTCCATCAGGAAGAATTTTCAAGTTGATCACATTCGCAGAAGCACTGGTCTTCACCACATTTAATCAAAGGCTCCCAAAGGCACTGGAGCTATGTGCAATAGAGAAACTAATGAGCCACCATGTCTTCTTTCTCAAAGTACGCTTGAGAAATGGATTCACGTAATTCCTAGAGGGCAAGACTAGAAGAGTTGTAAAATGACCTGATTTCTTTTTTTTTTTTTTTTTTTTTGAGACGGAGTTTCACTCATGTTACCCAGGCTGGAATGCAATGGCGCAATCTCGGCTCACCGCAACCTCCGCCTCCTGGGTTCAGGCAATTCTCCTGCCTCAGCCTCCTGCGTAGCTGGGATTACAGGCACGCACCACCATGCCCAGCTAATTTTTTGTATTTTTAGTAGAGACAGGGTTTCACCATGTTGACCAGGATGGTCTCGATCTCTTGACCTCGTGATCCACCCGCCTTGGCCTCCCAAAGTGCTGGGATTACAGGCTTGAGCCACCGCGCCCGGCCTCTGATTTCTTTTTTAAATGTGAATGCTGCCCTGAATGATCAAGGCTGAGAAAATTACCAAGTCAACCATAAGCATACCATAGAAGAAAAGGAAACTAAGTAACTTCATGACCAGATAAACAATCTGGAACTTAAAACAACAAAAAGAGTTGCCTACCAAGGAAAAGTCCTTGATTTCCATATATGAAGATTTTCTCCTGAGGAACCACCCGTTCGGAAGGACTTTACTGTTAAAAAAAAAAAAAAATCTAAGGCTCCTTCTCACCAGCAATTTACTAATGCTCTGAAGAGCCGTGAGGAAAAATGGGGCCTGGATGAAGGCAATGGGAGAATAATCAAGTATAATGCTCATAAGACCTGTCAAATCACAAAGAAGTCTTCTCAGACCTTAAGTCCTCCCTGATGCCCTCTCCAGATGCCACACTATCACCAGATTAACCTACTTGAGTATTGAGAGATAAGAAAACATGCACTAGTTTTATTTACTTCACCATAAAAAATTTGCTCACATCACCTTATAATAGAAATGGCTCTAAGTTCTTTGCTACAGAGCCCATACAGATTTGAAGACTTAAACCCATGCTAGCATTTAAAACCTGGGGGTACTAGAGAGTTACTTGATTCATTTCTGTGGTCATGCTAAAATTAAGCAATACAGAATTATAACACACAGTTCTAGACATTTTGAACTTATATGAGGTCCCTCCTTAGCTCCCAGTTCCTCAGTAACTCTGATCCTACAAAGAAACCATTTCTAAATTCATCTTTAAACAAAATGCTATCAAATACTATTGAAATGACGTTTGGACTCCTCAGAGTAGTATGTTTCCTTGACTTCCATCTTCTCTACAGGGGCTACTTACATGGAAACCAAATTATTTCCCCCCATAGATAGCCCCTTTTTTGTGTGTGTCCAAGTGCCACACTGTTGAATATGCCTGGGGTAGGGAACACTAAATGCAGTGAACCATGGCAATGACTGAACTCTTTATCCTGAAAGGTTTCCAAAAAAAAAAAAAAAAACCATGAATTCAGCCCTAAACAAAAAGAATATAAAAGTCAATTATATTGCAATGGCTTCCAAATTAAAAAAATATATTTTTTAGAACTCATCAAACCTAACATGATGGCTCATACCTGTAATCCCAGTGACACAGGAGGCTGAGGTAGGAGGATAGCTCAGGCTTCTCCTAAACTTAGAAAATAAATAGATTAAGGGCAAGAAGGAAAGAACTCTAAATCTGTTCTCCCATGTGCCCTTCTAGCTCCTGCCCAATCTCTTTCCCTCACATGCTCATCCACTGGTCCACCTCCCGCTCACACATCAGTCTATTAGCATCTGGCCTCTATCACTACTATTCCACCTAAACCACTGTTGCCAAGAGGCACATGGCTCCCTTAAGTAAAGTCCATAGGAGACTTCAGTCAGTATCTTACTGGATCTCTACCCTGCATTAAACACATGTCTTTGAAACCCTGTCTTCTCCATTATCTAGCACTCCACATCTCCCCACTCTTCTCCTCCTGCTGTCTCCTCCAGCCGTTTCTCTCCCTTTGCCCATCTTTGAGGTACTGCATTCCTCAGAGATCTTGTCCCACTTCTTACTCCACACCGTCTTGGTGGGTGAATCTCATGATGTAAATTACCACCTCCATGTTGACAATTTCCAAATCTACACTTACAGGCTTGGTATTTCTGCAGCATTTCAAGTCTGAATATCCAACTATATAGTCAACATCTCCACTTGATTTCACAGACATCTCAAGCTCAGCGTGTCTAGAGTGAATTTACTCTTTTCCCTAAGCCTGCTCCTCTCTTTGTACCCCCTGTCCTTCTAAGCTCCTCAGCAAATGGCACCACCATATAACCAGTTGCTCAAATTAGAAAAATTGACACCATCTTTGTCTTCTTTCCCTTCTTCAGTCTATCAGCCAATAAATTACCAAGTCCTACTGATTCTGTTGAATAATACTTTTGATCTGTCACTTCTATTCCCCTGCCCAATTGAACCACCATCATCGCCACTGATTTATGGCAATAAACTCCAAATCTTCTCCCACTGTCCAGACTTAAGGCCCTCCAACCATTCTCCACATTGTCACCAGACTCATCTTTCTGAAATGAATTGGTGACCTTCCCCTACATAAAAACACTCTAAATCCTTCATATATAGCCAAGGACAGTGGCTCAAACCTGTAATCCCAGCACTTTGAGAGGCTGAGATAGAAGGATTGCTTGAGGCCAGCAGTTCAAGACAAGCCTAGGTAACATAGCAAGACCCCATCTTGACCAGAAAAAAAAACTGAATTAGCCAGGCATGACAGTGCACACCTATAGTCTTAGCTTTGAGAGACCAAGACAGAAGGACCCCTTGAATCCAGGAGGCTGAGGCTTCCATAAGCTATGATCATGCCACTGCCTTCCAGCCTGAGTGACAAAGCAAGATTCTGTCTTAATAAAAAGAATCTTCCCTATATTACCCAGTGCTAGAAGCTCAACAAATCAATAGTTAAAAGAAGTTACAAGGAAAATTTACAAAGTTTGTCCCAGGTGGGGTTTGTTTCTTTTTGTTTTTAATATATTGCTTGGGCTCCATTTCATGATTATGAGACATCAAGCCTTTTACTAAATGTGCTAAGAAGCTGGTGACCAATATTTTGTCATAGATCTTTGAAAGGGAAAGGATGGTATATTTTCTCACTGTGCCAAAGAAGGTCTGTCATAAATTCTATTCAGAAACATGAATACTACAGTGATAGGGAAATATTCTAAGAGTTGGAGGGACAGTATTTCTCTTCCAGACCTCTACAACTAAGATTCAGAGTTATTTCAGTCTTCAGATCTTAGACATTAATGAGAGTTAGAAGCAATGTCTCTTAACTGTGCATGCTGCCAGTTGATGGCTGAAAATGAAAAGCTTTAGGACTGTCCCTATGGATATCATCGGAGAACCCAGTTCAGACATTCCCAGACAGCGTGCAAGCATGGAGGTCTGAGGACTAACTCACAGACATGTGGTCTTGGACCAACCTCACAAGCAAATTATTTATCAAAGTAAAGCACATTAGGATGACTATAGTTAACAATAATCTACTGTATATTTCAAAATCACTAAAAGAGAAGAATTAGGATGTTGCCAACACAAAGAAATGATAAATGCTTGATGTGAGGGATATCCCAATTACCTTGATTTGATCATTACATGTTGTATGCTTGTATCAAAATATCACAAGTACCCCATAAATATGTATAATTATTATGTATCCATAATGACTACAAATTTTAAAAACCTAAAGAAAGGAATCTTTAGGTACCTCAAAATCAAGAAAAAAAAGAAAAGCCGAGGTTTTTAAGAATGTGTGCACACGTGGTGTGTGCGTGCATGTGTGTGATTTATTGAGGGCTAAAAACAGAGCTGATATTCTCTCCACATACAGTAAACTTATAACCACTCTCACCTCTACACTAAGACCACCACTACCAACACACACACACCCCGCTCACATATTCACAGAAAATATACTGAGTCCATCTATTAACACTTGGCGTACATTAATTATAACTGATCCTCACAACTGCATTGCAAGACATACACTATTTTCTCTACTTTACAGAAGATGAAACTGAGACCCCAAAGGCCTAAGGTCTTCCAACAAGAAAAGGAAGCTACAACTGGAACGCTGGTCTGTTTAATTCTGAAGCCAGCCCTTCTTCCTTCCACTACACCTTCCTCAAAAGGCTTCCTAAGTCGTCACTCTCCTAGCACTGGTTACCAGAAATGTCAGTGGGAGTGGTCACTTTACGATAAACCACCCTGATAAAAATGCTCCAATGATTATTTTTGAGATGTCAGAGCTGAAAATGTACAGATTTCACAGGACGAAGAACCTGCCAAGTGGTGATTGCACAATCAAAGCACTGCAAGGAACCAAGGAGGCCAAATGTGTGTTGGAAAAAAAATCACAGATGTCATCTGGGAATGCTCAGGGCCTTAAGCTTTCACGCTGAGACAGACTTGCTTCCACCGGAACCCTCAGCCTTTTAAGGCTAAGTCAAGACCGTGACTTCCTCAGCTGAATCAACCTAACACTGTTCCCTTAGCTCACTGAGATCCTACTGGCAGAGCATCAGCCTCGTCATGGAAAGAATGCCTCCACCAGGGAGGACTGGGTTAGTCCCCATCCTGAACAGGATCACAAACACCCACCTTGTCATAAAGCTGCTATGAGTCTTGCAGTAAGAAGATGGGGGAGGCAACACACTGGGGTCAGGAGTAGAGATATTTAAGCTCCCCAGAGAAATTAGTCACAAGTCTTATCCCTTCATCTCCATTTACAGACATTTATTTGGGAGCAACAAGCTTTAAATGAGTGATAAACAAAGTGTCTCCCCACAGCCCCCGCCCCGGCATGTGCTCTGAAGTTCAGAGGAAGGCTTCTCCTCATTTGCTTTGGGGCCCACAGGCTGCCTGCTTAACAGCTGGGTCTTCCCATGAACAAATTGGACAGTAAATGTTCCAGGATGAAGAGGGCTTCAGGGAACAGAATCAGCCGTTTATCTGACTTGCTTCATTAGACACAGTGCCATCACACCAAAACTAGAAAAAAGAAGGAACTCAGCGGAAATCAGCTACACAAGGAGAACCTCTCGGTTCTGAGAATTCACATTAACCAGTGATTGAGAAATAATAAAAAGGTATGAGCCTGTGAAGTTGAACACGCAAGAATGCTTTAGAAAACGGAATGTTCACACTGCTGCCAAGTGAGGTTCCGTCCAAGTATTGATTACTCTCTACAGATTATGGAAAATATTTGTCTGAGCTGTTATTTCAACTGCTCCATGCTCAGCTAGCAAGGAGAGCAAGCTGTGGTAAGGCACGTGTTCAGAACTTTTTCCCAGAGGTAAATTACTGATGTGTGACTTTTAAAGTGCTAGGAGACATAAGGAAACTTTTATAAAGACCCCAGTGGCCTTCAGGGAGGAAAGAGATGGCAAGTGTTTAGTGGAAAGTCATCAGGGTAGATTTAGGTGACCCCAACCAAGACCCAGGACAAAAAGGGCCTACTGGCTTCTTTAAAAAACAACAACAGTAACAATACAATCATGGGTAGAAAGAGACTGGACTAGTGGGCAGGCCCATACACCAAAACACACCTCTGAGAATGAGTAGTAAGTGGTGCTGATTCTCTGAGGCTATAACTAGCAGGACTGGTACTGACCCAGCCCTACTGGACACAGTTTGTGCCCTAGAGAAGAGAGGTATAGGGGAACCAAAGGCAACACAGGCCCAACTTTTTAAAGCTGCATTTTGGGTTAGGAAATACAGAAGAACTACTGTGGCTAAGGAGCTGCTAGGAAAAGGTGCTCTTCTACTCCTCCCTCCACTGTCCATTTGGGTTAGTCCATTTAATTTGCATTTTCCTGAGTAAGAGGCTTAATACCAGCTCTCCCACTTGGCAGCCTGGTACTGCATTGTAAAGCAACCAGCTTCAGGGATGTTTATGGGTAGTAGCCATGAAAATGTACCACACAGACCTCCTCCTACAGAAAGCAGAATTGATCCAGGGTCCCAGCTGCTGTATTTTAAGTCTGTTGCTGTGTTTGACCATGATCTCCCTACCCAAGGGCTGCTGCTGCTAATGATGTGGTATCATGAGGGGACCCTCTCTGTGAGAAGCAGGGCTTCTTTGTTAGCTGGCTCTGGCACACCGACTCCCCAGTGACTGCTGGAGCTTGCTTCCACTGAGTGGCAGTCCAGCATTCTAGGTTTCCACCCCATCTTCTCTCAGTCTCCGCTTCACTCAGAGTCAGGCGCACACTGCTCTACCTGCCTTGCTGTGTCATTCCACACAGGCATTTACCCTAATAAACCCTGGAACATGTACTATTATCTTGATGTCTGCTGTGGAGGACCCTGACTAACACAAGGAGCAATGGTTGAACCGTGTCTGCCAGGGCAAAGTGGAAGAGGCTCAGATTATTTCCTCGATATAAATTAGTACTCCTGAAGATTTCTTAAGATTATCATATCTATGGAAGCCAGAGAACACTGTAGAGGAGTTCAAGTTGATTAACTGCATCTGTGAGGTAGGTGGGTGGGTGGGTGGGTGTGTGTGTGTGTGTGTGTGTGTGTGTGTGTGTAATCCACTGTATAAGTCTAGGTCAGAAAGGAAACATCAAGTGAAAGGCCTATTCCCAGAGCAAGAGGAAAACTGGGAGCAGATGACACATACCTGGAAGCAGGCTCGTGTCTTGGCCATGGTGATCTCCTAAATGCAATGGGCATCCATAGTATCTCCGTGTGACCTAGGAGCACTGCTTGGTTTCTACATGTGGGGAGAGTTGAGGAATTTCCTCTAGATCCCATTGGCTGGACCCTACATTGCCAGAGGCCTGAAAAGTTCTCCAGATGCTGCTGCATTGACCTCTAGCCCATGGGCCTTGCACATTTCACCTGGCTCAACTAGGAGTAGAATTAGATAGTTCTTCTAGAAAGAAAGACAATCTCAGAGTGATTCACTTTCCACCCATTTACATTTAACTGATAACATAAATTTTAACTCATCAAGTATTCATCATGGGCAAAGCATTTGACATTCCTTCATGTCATTCACCCATTTACTCATCCATTTATTGAGCTTCTACTACATGCCAGCGCCCCTCAAGGAACTATACACAGAGCAGCAAACAAAGCTAAAAAGCCCTGTCTCTTATGACATTTACATTGCAGTGAGGAAGAGAAAGAAAGGGAAAAAAGCAGCACACAGAGATATGTTTTGGGTAATGATGTATACTATAAAGAAAACTAAAGCGGCAGAGTAAGGTGCTAAGAAGTTATGGGCAGACAGGGAAAGTCTACTTTATGAAGAGTAGGCAGGTAAAGCCCTTCTGAGGAAGCAGTACTAGAAGAGATCTAAAGTAACTGAGGAGTTCGACATGTAACAGTCAAAGCTGTCAACAACGCATTTAATCCCCTTTAATCCACACAACAAACCCATGAAGCAGAAGGCATCTTCCTCCTGTTATGGAAGAACTTGAAAAGCAGAAAGGTAGACATTCAACTGGATCTCAAGCAAAGCTCATGTTGTTAACCATTATGCTTTGCCATCACAGTAGATTCTAGGATTTTCCCACTTTCTAAAAATCAAAGAAAATCTAGCTTGTTTCTGTTTTTTTGCTGACACCCCTTGTGCCTTTCCAATTTAATTGTTGGGGTGCAGAAGAGCCACCTAACAGGTGACAAAGAGCTAGCTGTGCAAGAAAAGCTCCCTCCCCCCTTTCCTACCCACACCACACATCTACACCTAAGACTGCCTGGTTTTCAGCAACACCTGCTGCCTTCCTTTGAAGCAATGTGAAGACCCTCTGCCTCCTTATCAGGAGGCTGGCACTGCCTGGGAGCCTTAATTCCTGAACAGCATCTGCTGGGACCAAGACCTTGAAGAAACTGTCCAGGTCCTATTTCTTCAAAGGGTATTCGCTGCATAAACAGACAAGGGAATGTTCCATGTGAAGTCTTGCTTGGGCTTACACATGGAAACTTATGAAGCTGTCAGCAACATCTGTGAAAATAACAACCTGATTAAAGCTTGTAAAAGAAAGAGGAGCCACCAGTACCTGCCACCATTATAAAATACGAACTCAAAAATAACTGCTGAGTGCTCTTAGTTTCAGTTTTTAAACATTCCTGACACACAGTAAGCCCTCAAACTTGAAGCTATTATTATTATTGCAATCATCAATAGTTATCACCATTATTATCGTAACTCCCTTATCCCAAAATCTTAGTAGATAGGGTAAGAGGGTGACAGTAGCGACCTCCAAAAGTTTTATTTCCCTGTAATGGTTAACTAGCCTGGGCAGAGGTCCCAGGGGGGAAGTTCTAAAACCAGCCTTCAGCGAGAAAATTTCTGACTCACTAAACCCATAGATATTTATGTTGTTCCTGCTGCAAAAACGTCCTTTTCTCCTGGGTAATAACTAAGTCCCATAAATAAATTCTAAACTTCTACCAGTTCACCAAAAATAAACCAGTAGGACTTGTAGACATGCCACCAGCTCTATTGCGTCATATGATTTTTGCCTTCTTCCCATTATCTGCTTTATTTAAATCTCTATTTAATCCAGAGGCACAGGCAATATTAAAAGATCCAAGCCTCTGTACATATGGTTTCCTGGGCCCCCAGTCCTCTTACTCTGTCACCAGTAACGTTTGGGGGGGTTTTGTGTTTTTTATTCCTGGGCAAACATTTTGTTTCACTGGCATCATTTCTGCCATGTGATTTAAATACCTGTTTCACTAAGTTTTGTGGTAGGTAACTATGAGGTTGTCTTCAGGGTGGTAAATCTTTTTGTGTAACAGTCTTCTAAACTCAGAGCTGACATAACTCCCTGAAGGTAAAGATACTCCTGATTAAAAAAATCCCTGGAGAATCCCAACAGCAATAGGTTTTTGAAATCTTATTTCTACCCATTTTTCCACTGAATTAATGGGGCAGTTTTTTACAGACAAGTTAGAATTTACATCTGATAAGGATTTGATACACGTTCCTTTTCTTCCCTCTTCTCTAGAACTGACAGTTCACTACATGATCAAGTTCAAGGCCTAAGAAACATTAAACATTTCCACACATGAATGTGGGCACTATGTTTAATTTGAGAATGGCCAACCATCCTTGAAGTCTCAATCTCTTTGGAGCCTACCATCTCTGAGGGAATTTTGAGGAGGCTGCAATACCCTCCCCTGCAAATCAGTTTACTCCTACTTCTACCCTAATGGGTTTTTATTGACCAAGTCTTCTCAGGTCTGTATTACGTGCTTGATAAGGGATTACAGAATGGCCAGGCACTGATCAAAAATCCTCCTAGAGTTTAAAAGATGGTATATATATATATAAACATATGCCATATATATACACATATATATGTGGCAGGCAAAATAGTGGTTTATCAGGCTGGATACAATAAGCTATTATATTTTCAGATTTTGCTTTGTTTGTTGGACTGCATTGTATTTTCCCTCTTGTGAAAAAGCAGATAACCTGGGCATGCAGGAATTAACTTGTTAACCGGAACAAGAGAAGAAATCCACATAAAGCAACCAGGTCTCCACGATCTCAAGGCACTTTCCTCTTGGTGTTCTCCTGCCATTCTCATTAACCCCAACTGCAGTGTTTTCCTCTTTCTTCTGGCCCTACAATCCAGCGTTTCTGGCACTGTCTTAGAAATCTCTGCTTAGCCCATGACCTCAGTTAAGAGTCGTAATCTCTCATGGTTGGCAGGGAGAGTAAAGGTGACGTAGTTCAAGTCCTCACCTCCCATTATAGGAAATCGCTCTTCAGTATCTTTGACCAACATTCACATACCCCTTTCCAAGTCCTTCTATGATAGAAATGCTGAGCACCACCAGTTAACAGGGACGTCTTCCTTAGGTTGAGTCAAATCTCCCTCTCTGGCAGTTTCATCCATTTACCATCATCCTGCCTTCTCTTCTCCTTTCTACCCTTCTCACTTCCATGCCTGAACTCATGCAGGGCATTCCCACCAAACTCCCACTGTTCAGTACGGAGACTACAGATGTATTAGCCTTTTGGTTTGCACCTTCTGGAGGCTAAGTTGTCAATATCTGTCATGTGATGCCTATGGCTAGGGACAATATTCTAGACAATATTTTTAAAGTGCAGAGTAGAATGGGACTATTTTCCCTCATGATCAGGACAATACCACTTGGTCCATATCTGTAGCCCAGGAAAAGATTAACGTTTACTAGCTGAGTTGCAAAGCTAATAGATGTTGGGATAATGTCCTTTTTTCACAAGAATTCCTATCAAGAAAACTCTTCACATGTGTTGATGGCTGTTTACTCATGATGGTTTATGTTTCCATGACAGTGTTATGACTTTTAAAAGAACAATTAAGCTTTAAAATATATATATATATATATATATATATATATAGTAAGACTCTATAATGAGAAAGTTCACTGTGTCTTTTTTATCATTTTTGCTACTATATGTAGTCATATAAATATTTGTTCTTAGCACCTTTCTAAACATAGCTTCTCATTTCTTTCCTTTGCTTTGTTTTCTTAGTTCATCTGAATTACCCCACTCTCATTTCCAGAGCTAGAGATTTGGGTAAGTAAATTAAGCATTTAAGTTGTTTGAATGCAGTATTTTACTTCCATTAACATAGTAACTCTATTAAGTAAGAAAAATAGAGCAAGTACTTAGAAAATTTTAAACAGAGCTTATACTTACTAAATAATTCTGTTCCTGTTAATAAATATTGCATAGCGGTTACAAGGTGGGTATAGGAATTACAAAATATACAAAATCCTGCAATCCCCTCTCTTTTTGCACAGATGAAACTGTGGCTCAAAAGGGAGTAAGAGATCTAAGCAAGGATATACATCTTGTAGGTGCAAGTGCAGACTAGAACCTGTATCACAGTCAATCATATCCAGTGCTTTCCCTGCTACTTTTATGAAACTAGAAAAGAACAAATGAAACCGAAAGCAAGCAAAAAGGAGAAAATAATAAACATTTGAATAGAAATAAATGAAATAAATAAAAATACACAAAATTAATAAAACAAACGTTGGTTCTTGAAGAATAAAATTGACAAATCTTTAGCAAGACTGATAAAGAAAAAAAGAGGGAAAACCTAAATTACCAGTATCAGGAAAGAAAGAAGGAACATCACTACTAACTTTACAGAAATAAAAAGTTCAAGGGGCATAAAAATTTTTTTAAAAACTCAATTGCTAACAAATTAGATAAACTATATGATATGGACAAATTCCTAGAAAGACACAAATTACTGAAATTAACTCAAGAAATAAAAAATCTGAATAGGCCTTTAACAGGTAAAAAGATTGAATTAGTAAATAAAAACTTCCCACAAAGAAACATTCAGGCCTAGATGGCTTCTACTGGTAAATTCTCCCAAGTATTTAAAAAAGAATACAAATTATTTATAAACTCTTTTAGAAAATAGAAGCAAGGGCAACTCATTCTATGAGTCCACTATTACCCTGATACCAAAGCCAGACAAAGGCATCACAAGAAAAAAAAAACTGCACACTTTTATGCATCCCTATCTTTGATGAATATAGATGCAAAACTCTAAGATGAATCCTGCAACAAATAAAAAAGCACACCACAACTAAGAAAGATTTGTTCCAAGAATTCAAGATTGGTTTAACATCTGAAAATCAATGTGTATAATATAACACATCCATACAAGGAAAAAAAAATCACATAATTATTTCAATATATGCATAAAAAACATTTGATAAACTCCAACACCCATTCATGATAAAATAAAGAAAGAAGGAAACATTTAAAGTAGGAACAGAAAGGAATTTCCTCAATGTAACAAAAACTTACTGCTAACATCATACTAAATTGTAGATGGTTTTCTTTCATTCTCAGATGTCACAATCTAATATGTAGAAAATCCCAAGAATCGACTAAAAAAAACTATTACAACTAATAAATGCGTCTGGCAAGTTTGCTGGATATGAGATCAACATAGAAAATTGATTTTATTTCTATATATTAACAATAAAAAAACAAAACAAAATTAAGAAAATTCCGTTTATAATTAACATCAAAATGAATAAAATTTTTAGGAATAAATTTAACAAGTATAAAATTTATATGCTAAAAACTACAAAACACTGATGACAGATTTTAAAGAATGTTAAAATAAATGGAAAGATACACCATGTTTATGAATTGGAATATTTAATATTAAGATGGCAATACTTGCCATACTGATGAACAAACAATGCAATTCTTAACAAAATTCTGCTGGCATTTTTATAGAAATTTACAAGGTGACTCTAACATGTATCTAAAAATGCAAGGGATCCAGAATCACTGTAACAACCTTGAAAAAGAATAACAAAGTTGATGGATTCACACTTCCCAATTCCAGAACTTACTACAAAGTGACAGAGATCATAACAGTGTAATAATCCTCACATTTATGTTCAATTGATTTTCAGTAAATAGGCAAGACAATTCAATGGGAAAAGGATAATCTTTAACAAATCTTTAACAACCAAGTATCACATGCAAAAGAATGAATTTGCACCCTGGCTTCACAATATACACAAATTAACTCAAAGTGTGTTATAGATCTAAACTTAAGAGCTAAACTACAGTATCTTTTAAAAAAAACTACAAAATTCAATGTTCATGATCTTGGATTAGGGAATGACTGTTCAAATTAGATACCTAAAGCACAGGTGATAAAAGATGGCTAGGTTTGACCTCATCAAAATTTAAAATGTTTCTGTTTCAAGGGATATTATTAAGAAAATAAAAAAGTAACCTACAGATAGAAAAATTTTGAAAATTGTGTATTTAATAAGGAACTTACACCCGAAACATATAGAGAACTCTTTCAACTCAATAAAGACAAATAGCTCATTTTTTCTCATGGGCAAATGATTTAAATAAAAATTTCTCCAAAGACGACATATGAATGGCCAACCAATAAGCTCATGAAAAGATACTTAATATTAATAGCCATTAGGAAAATGCAAATCAAAATCACAAAGAAACCAAGGCAGAGTACCAGATGCTCCATACCTTGAAAAGATCAGATGGCATTTTTAATGTAATCTACAAGTCACTCTTCAATTGACTTGAAGATGATTACCTGAATATATACAAGTTGGAAATATTCATGTATTTCATCTCAATATAAAATTGAGACAAAAAGGCCTAGAGAGAATACAATGTCAAGATAAATATCATCAATTCCTGTACACTACAGTTAAATTTCGTTCTGAGTTTTCTGGTGCCAAGAAAATGGGGAGGGAGTGGGCAATATAGTAAGATAACAAAGAAAGTTTTTATTTCATGACACTTAATTCTAAAAGAATAATCAGATGATAAGAAGCCAATTTCTACAGATGTGCTCTCTGTCCTCCAGGAGCTCATAAGTCAGAGAAAAATAAATATGCAAATGATTAGAATCAGTGAGGTAACTGCTATGAAGGACATATGCACAAGCTATACTGAAGGCACAAGAGAGAGAGTTACCATTCAGATGTGGTAGAGTCATGCTCCAATGTGGTAATATATGAGGTCAGTGGGTAGAGAGGTAAGGCCCATAGAAAGTAGGAGAACACCCCATGCATCTGCAGAGATTAAAATTACCTAAGACATTTAACAAATTGTAACAGGTATGATATGGCTGCAGTACTGCATGTGAAGATAAAATTAATGATAGCTGAAGATGGCAGTAAAGCTGGGATCTTGCTATGTATAGCCTTATATGTCATGCCAAGGACTTTAGACTTTAACCTATAGGCAGTGGGAGCCACTGACTGGCAAGCCCTGAGTAGAGTGTCTAGACCTTATAATAAAAAGTAAATTTCCAGAGCTAACCTAAAGAACTCCTGCCTTTGAGTTTAATCCCAAATGGTAGTAATCCACAATCTAGCAATCCATAACAGTAATTTGTACTGCAATTATTCTCCATATTGGAAGACACAGTTAATCTGGGATTATAGGATGTGTGAGCTCCAAGTAATTTCCACTGTAACTAGTATAGCTTTCTACTCAGCCCACGACATTCTTACCTGGTTCCAGTTCTTGCAATTCAAAGAGATCAGGTCAGTGTCAGTGTTAATGTGTAGGCATGAAAATGGCAAGTGCCCACATATGAATTGGAACTGGGCTCACTGCAAACAGCATACAAAAGGAGTGGGAATACAAGTATCTGACTTTTATCCCTCTGTGTGTACACACATACACATTAGATATACTGATATAAATAGATGCCAGGTGTGCTGGTCACTTTGCATATCTCATCACACTTTATCTTCATGACAATGCAGAGAGCTAAGTATTAATCCCACTTCACAGATAAAGACTATTTTTACTCACAGAAGTTAACAGTGCTCTCTCACTGGCTGGATTGGCATGGATAACTATTTTTGATAGTATTTCTAAATGGAACTACACTTCATGTATTTTTATCAGTAGTGAAGTAATAGAGACCATTCTCCTTAAATGGCAGATGTGATATCTCAAGCACAAAAGCTTGGGTGACTCACTCAACAAGTCAATAACAAATGTAGGACAGGAGCATTTCCTGACAGTTGGCCCTGTATTCCTTCTACTTACTCATTTTTTCTCATGTAGATAAAAAGTCATAGATTTGTGGGGGATCATACTGGCTTTGTTCCTTTTCCCATCTAGTTACTGCAATAGAATCTTTCCCTCTCCCTAGTGACACCATTCAACTTCTATATAACTCTACAACCCTTCAACAAATACCCACTTCACCTCCATATCACACGGCCAGACCAGTGGTCTTTTCCTTTCATATTACATAGAATAATATTATTTCTCCATCAATTGACTCTGACTGGAATCGTGATTATCACTAGTTTTATTCTTCAGGCTTGATACAGTACCAGCTGTATCCAACAAATATAACAACAGTGGCTTCCAGCCAAGTGCAACTGGGTTTTTGAAAGAATAGATACTTCATGTATTCTAATGACAAAAGCACATAAATGAGGACTAATGTTCTGTCTGTGGCAAAGAGAAAATCCTCTTTACTTTGAAGAGGTTCGAAGGCTCACACACAGAGAAAACTGAGTGCTCTGTCATGTTATCTGCATCAAGGGACTCCCACAAGGGGTGGCATGCTGACCTTAGAAAGGCGTCTGGGCCCTCATCACTGAGGCCTTTGAAACCTTGCACCAGAAACCCCCGGAGTTGTCTCTCCAGCCTGCTCCCCTGGGACTTCTCAGGCACCATGACACAGCCAGATAACCAGCCAGTTGTCACCTACTGTCTAGGACAGTCTCTTACGCCTACCTGTCCACGCACACTCAGTAAACTTGCGTTGCAGCAGAAGTATCAGTGAGTCTTTATTAAAACAGAAGGAGAAACAATCATGTCTCATTTCACACCTGGACTTGGAAAAAGCCCTCTGTCTTCCTCCCTCCCTTCTGGGCCGAGTCCCTCCAAGTCATCTCAGAGCTGCAGCCAGCAGCATGCAAAATGTGAATCTGACTTTTTGACCCATCTGATTAAAAACTGAAGTTAGGGCATCCCTGGCAGCACACTGAAGTCCAAACCCCTTCAAAAAGCATTCAAAGGCTTCACAACCTGATGCCAACAATATCCTGAACAGTTTTCCCATACACTGGAGCTCTGGCCTTCCCAGGTAACTCACTGTCCCCTGAAGATGTTGCACATTTTCATTATATGATTTTTCTGTTACTATTCAATTTGTCTAGAACACATCCCCCACCTCACCTTGCTCACTTGACAAGCTTCCAATCATTCTCTGAGAACCAACTAAAATGTTCTCACCCCTCTAATGCTTTCCCTGACCATCCCAGGCCAAATTAACCAGTCCTCCCTCTGTGTCTCTATCTATTGCAATTATACTGATTTTCCCCAGCTCAAGAGATGACAGAGCCAAGACTCAAATCCGGACCTTCTGCCTTCAAGTTCTAAGGTCTTTACTTAACCCTTTGTCTACTATGAAATATTGCCAATGGAGTTAAGCTTAAATTCTGAATCCCAAGTGGCTGCCCGGTTGTGGGTAGTCAGTAAACATATAGTGGATGAATGAATGAACAACAACCTGAAGGAACCTTCTACTCTCCACACCCACCCCCACCACAAACACATAGTTCATTCTTCAAACTGAAATTTGAAAAGGCCGCTTGGTTTCCCAGATGGATCCAACTCATCATCAGGTACTATGTTTTCTGTAACCATGCCCCAATTTAGGGATACTACAACTATACATCATGTAATCACGTGGGCCCTCTGGTGATACTCATCATGCTCATTTGGCCAGAGAAAACAGAGAAAGAAAAAGAGAGAAGTTCCCTTTCAGCCCCCTAACACACCTCTTAATGCAGCCTCTGAGTCTTTGAGTCCTCCAGGAGCCAGCAGCCAAGTACAAACTGAAAGCATCACATGTTGTTTTGGAGAAAGAAGCCAGGGTGTCCACAGTAATATAAATACTTAGACAGATAGGACAAGCATGCTCTATGGAGAGAGGCCAAGCCTGAAAAAGTCAAAGGGCTTTCAGCTCTGAATCTACGCTCTGTCAAAGAAAAAAAAAAGTAGAAGATAAAAGAAAAAGAAAAAATAAACTTGATTTTTCCTTTTCAAAAAAAAAAAAAGTATCTTCTAGAAGCAGCAAACAAAATCCTCCCAACTCACTGGGTGCTCAGTAGAGTGTTGAGACACTAGCCCTTGAAGGAAGAATGAATAAGCAATTCAAAGTGGGCTTTTCTGCCCTAGGCTGAATCTGAAATCATCCATATTGCCAGCAGTATTCTGTCTGCCAACCTACCTGCAAAGAAAGGGGCCATTTAAAACTTCACATCCACCCGAGATGGCTGTTGTACAAAACACACACTCACGGGCTCCTTCAAAGCCTAGTAAGGAAGAAGGAAAAAGCCAAAGAAATATTCTGGCAGCTTCTAGACTTTAGGAATTCCACAACCAAAGCCACTGCCAACATCTATTTGACAGGATGTATAGAGAGTTCATAAAGTGAGTGCTTACAGAAATTCCAAAATGTTTCAAACTATCTCATGGTTTCAAAAGGTCTCTGTAATCTGAATGTAGAGACAATCACAGTCTCCTGGAAAATGCTATTGCAGGGTCTTTGGCTATTGCTATTCAAACCTGCATATATGAAATGACCACTCCTAAAAACCACGAATTAGAAGGCTGGTTTGTTTAAGGCAATACTGTCGTCCATGATGGAAGAAGGATACTAACCAACAAAGAACGACACTGCCGGTGGAACAGGGTTGGAGCAGGCTTTCAAGGAACCTACTGTCACTGTCTAGGACAGGACTGAGGCCCACATGACACCAAGCATACCATAAATGCATGTTAGCTGTTGAGTTTCTTTTCTCTTGTTGTTTAAGAAAAAAAAATGCTGGTGCTTGACTTGTTCTTTTATACCCAGAACACATTACACATCAGAGATGTGCTGATACCTTGCTTATTCTTTTTTACATAACAGGAAAAAAGTGACATACAAGGAAAGAGAGGTTAAATGGATCATCAAGGTAGCTAAAAGGAAAATTGTGTCCCCTCCTCTAATACCATGACCACCCCAATGAGAACTGCAGACATTTGCCCTCGAGTTTCTCAGTTTTCCATGAATAATTACAAGGTAGGCTGCAGCTACATATCTTCCTGAATATTCTTACTATAAACTAGTCATGGTACTTCCTGCTGGGCGCACAAAGATGAATAAGAAATGCCTTCTAATTTCAAGGGATTCATTAGGTAAATTTCATCCAGGTGGCCAGCTACTACCATCATTTTGGCCCCAAGGATTCCTGCCTTCTGTGCATCTTTTTCCACCCTTACATGACTTCATCTGGGATCACTTTGTTAATGCTTCCTTGGATCTATAAACCTGACCCTGACCTCTCACCTATCCCAAGTGGTTCTGCATAAATCCAAACACCTACAAGTGAATGTCTTGCCACTGCCACAAGCATGAACAGAGCCAGGCACCTTCCTTTGTCACTTCCATCCATCCAAATGGCTTCCTTCCCAGTGGCTCCTTTCCCTGTCATACCAGCTCCATTCTTTTCGTATACTACATTTTACTCCTACTTCTCCTTCAGCCTTTTATTCCTATCCTGTCACCAAGTCCCAGCATCTGTCCCATTAGCAATTTTTAGGTCTATTTCAAAATACATCTATGCCTCATTAACTCACAGAAGAAGAAGCTGGCCTCTGTGCCCTTCCAACTCATTTTTACATAACTTTGCAAGATAGGTTCTTCTAAAAGCATTCATAATTATTTTCCTATTTATGAAACTTGATGGATCTCTCTTTTCTCTGTCTTCTCAAACATACACTCTTTCAAAACCCTCTAAGGCCTAAGCTTTCTCTGGCTACACGATGGGATTTCAACCAATCCCTTCTATTCCAATCAGGCTCTTCCCATTTCAACGCCCTTGTTGAAACTGTCCTCCACCTCTCCAAATCACAGCTGTGTAGGGGCATGATTCATTTAGTCAAGTATTCAGCAAGCATCCACTGGATAAGACACACTATGCTGGACACCAAGACACAATAGAGAGCACAACAGGCCCATTTCATACCCTCAAGAGTCTTACCATCTAGTGCTGCAACCATTAGCCCACCTCCCAAGAAAAGTTTGATTCTTCCCTCATGCTTTATATTTTGAAAATCTTGGTAGAGAAAAAGTATTTTTTTAAAAAATATTTTTTAAAAAGCAAAAGCAATTAAGGTAATGTATTTAAATTAATGTAAAGTATGTAAATTAAATGATCATTTATGTAAATATGCATATAGATTTAAAACATTTTCTAATCTGGTTGGAAATGGATTTCCAAAAATAGATAATACAACAGAAACAATAGAATGTTAAACTTCTTTATAGCATCATCATTCCCTCCTCCAGAAAGCTTTATAAAACTCAATTATTTTTAAAATTCACCCATGACAAATTTTCCTTCTTTATCTGTGGCCCTAGGCCAGGCATGGCGGCTCACGCCTGTAATCCCAGCACTTTGGGAGGCTGAGGCAGGCGGATCACGGGGTCAAGAGATCAAGACCATCCTGGCCAACATGGTGAAACCCCGTCTCTACTAAAAATACAGAAATTAGTTCGGCATGGTGGTGTGTGCCTGTAGTCCCAGCTGCCTGAGAGGCTGAGACAGGAGAATTGCTTGAACCCCCAGAAGGCAGAAACTGCAGTGAGCCAAGATCGCGCCACTGCACTCCAGCCTGATGCCTGGCGACATAGCAAGA
>NW_016107385.1:1918437-1920398 GCF_001604975.1 Cebus imitator
AAAAAAAAAAAAAAAAAAATCTGTGGCCCTTAGTCCGGTGCTTAGTTATACTCTTTTGTTTGTGTACGATCGCTTTTGCCCTCTGGACACATAGGCTCTAAATAGAGACAGACAGCTTGGCTCTGTGCTTCTTGTGCAGCCCTGTCAATAATAAAGCAGCGAGTGAGCTTCACAAATATGCCACAGTGGATACTATGCTCACACTAAAAAACAGACCTGTATGATTTAAAATTCAACCTCAGTAATCCAAAAACCCAGTACAGCAGGCTTGAACTTCAACATCCATTAACATTTTCAACCAGGAGAAGATCAGACTCTTTTGAGCCTTCTTTTCAGCCTTTCCTGCCTACAGCCAAGAGAAGGGCAGGCAAAACAAATGGGGTAGAAAAGCAAAGGGCAATTCACATGTGAACTAGATTATAGAGTCATTTCTTTCTACCTCTAAATTTTTATCATGCAGGCCTCAAATAAACTTGTCACCAGACATCATGTGGGCTTTTGGACCTAAAACCCCCAGAAGTTTTTGACATGACTCTTAGTTTCTGACACAACTATTTTTAGTGAAATAACATTGCCTCTGCTTCTGTGACATTTCCCAGAACAACAGTCTATCTGAAATCAGGGAGAGGGATTTTTATTTTGTTCTAAATTTTCACTCAGTGAAAGAGTCAGGGAAAGCCATATCCGGTGTGTTCAAATCTCATAATAAAAGCTGAATGATTTAAATAGAGTCAGGTCACACTGTTCCTCGTTGCGATGGCAGCTCACCTAGATCGGAAAATAGGGACCAGAAAAGATAAACTGGCTTGATTCCTAACTGCCAATGTGGTCTCTAGGAACTGAAAACCACACAATCCACTCTAACTGAAGCAGAAGATTACAACAAGCAGGTCTCACCTTGACCACGGCCTCTGTTTCTGATCCTTTCCCAAAGCTGCCAAGTGCATTCTGGAAGGGCCACTTAAACCCTCAAAGTGAAAGTCAAAATAGAATGGAAAATTCCAAGAACTATGACTACATAAAACCTTGTCATTCAAAGTCTTCTCTTTTTAAAAAATTTATTGCTGCCATTCAGTCATTTGTATATGTCTACTGTTATAACTAGCATGTTTGTCCACTGCTGGATAAGCTATAGTGCAAACACAGTTTCAAACACCTCACCAACAGTCCAAAATGTTCATCTTGGGGCTTCTCAACGAATGTTAACTACAACCTGTATATATAGTTCCAATATCATTATAAATAAATAACAAAATTACTATGCTCCATCTTTCCCCAGTCATATCTGCAGTGTTGTTTCTGAATATATTCACAGGTTGCCAGTAAAGAAGCCTCTGGTAATCTGGCTCAGAAGGTTGAGCTGATGAGTGATCACTTAGAAATACTGAATCAGGCAATGGAAACTCTTAATCAGTGGGCTCTGGAGAAGGAACTGAGGGTGAGGTAACTCAGGGCTATTATAGACTATGGACAAGCTGAAGGCACAGGAAGCCTGACCAGCAGAAACAGGAACGTGAATTTGGTGACTTGGTGCACAGAGAAAAGCAAGGATGTAATGAATGAAAGACCACAGAACCTCTGGTCTAGTCCATGGGGCAGTGCTGTACTCCATTGCCTGCATTTGGATTCCTCAAAGAATGCTTTATGTCTTTGCAATAAATCCTTGCAGGGCCAAAAATGAGTGGGTCTCTGTGTCTTCAAACCTGAGAGCCAAAACCAAAAAAAGTCACTTATGTTGCTGTAAAAGAGACTTCTACTCCTTTGTAAGCATGGATATGTTTCCTAAATCTAACCAATGACAGAAATAACTTGCTGCATTAAGAAGTATAGATTGTCAGGCTCCTTCTCTGTAGACTGAGTCCAAAGTTCTAACTTGGGCCCTGAGAAGATGTTTGTATTCTTATATTCAGGCAAGTTTGGGCCACACTCACTGAAGTGAATTCTGAGATCTTTTTAATAGA
>NW_016107385.1:1920498-1970481 GCF_001604975.1 Cebus imitator
AAAAAAAAAAAAACTTTTTTCTAGAATATACTAGACTAGGCCAATCAATAAAGTAAAAAAGCTGAATTATGTGTGCATTTGTGTGTGTTTTGATCTAATTTTAGAATTAAAACTCAAAAAAAAATTTGAACTATGTCTGCATTATATATCACTGAACCATATAACCTATAAACATATGAGCTCTACCTCCCCAATACACAGAGCTGAACATCATATAGTTTATGTTATAAGGAGGGGAGCAGTCTATTTGAAAAAGACTTACTTGCAAATATGGTTAGAAAAAAGGACGTGAAAGTGAACATTCCATGACAGTAGTTCACAGCTTAATTAGCTAATTAATGTGAATTCTGCAAAGTTGCTATGAAAGTACTAAATCTGAATTTCAGAGACAGCATGACCCAAATTTACAAGAAATGCCTTTTATAATTTTGGAGGAATAGACATAAGTTTCAGGTCGGACTTTTGCTTTACTTTGCTTGTAGTTCTCATAAAAGCTATAAATAATTCCATGATTTCTACTTAGAGAGTTCTCTCTCTTCTGACACTAACTTAACCTCCTACTTAGAAGACAAGCCTTCAACCCCCAGAGGCCTGAAGATAGGCAATGTTCCAACAGGAGAGCTTACTACTTGAGTCAGACAGATATGGGCTTAAATCCATCAGTTCCTTAGTCCTTTTACTTGTATGACTGACCTTGGTGGGCAAGGTCCATTTCCTCTGAGTGTCAGTTTTTTAATCTATAAAATGAGATTAAAACCAGCTGCCTCTTAGCAGCACTGTGAGAATTAAATCAGATAATATACAGACAGCACTTAATACAGTATCTAGGACATAATTAAATCTTAATAAATGACAGTTATATGAATATTTAGAAGATTGTTCTGGAAGGGCCTGTGGTGATCAATCAACCCAATCTTCACATTGTATAGATGAAGAAGCTAAGGCACAAAGACAATCAATTGCCAACTACACAGACGGGCAGAATCTGGGGAAGAGCCCAGTCTTGGGCTGTCCAGTTAGTGTTCTAATAAAAAAAACCATTCAACTGTATTTGAACAACACCTTAACTCCAACAGAAAGTGAATTATATTTTTTAAGGTATTCCCTGGAAATTGATTGGAGCTTGTCACATTTTTGCAGAAATCTTTTTTCAGAATATTCTCAGCTTTACAAGTTGGGAATAGGACTGCAGTTAAGTTCTCTTTGAAAACCTTTGCTTTTTGTAAATTAAATTTGCTTTTAAAAACAAGGCTAAAAACAACATTTAAATGCAGGGTGACAAGACAGAGAATTAACTTGGTGGTAGGGGTGATAGTTACTTGAGTCGATGTGGTCAGAGAGAGCTTACTACAAAAGCGACACTTGGGCTGGGGTCTTCATGGTGTGAAGGAAGCAGCCAAGCAAACACATGGGTAGAAAGAAGCACAAGTGCAGTCTCTGAGGTTAGAAGAGTATGGTGCATTCCCAGAATTGTAAAGTATTTCAATGTGACCAGCTGGTACTGGAAAACAGAGGAAAGTGGTTGGCAGGTATGGTCCAATAGCATTATAATGTATGAAAACAGTTTGACATAGTGGCCACACTTATCTCCGTTGAATAAACAACAGTTATGGTTAAGTATAACTTTGAAGGTCTACGCCAGTGTTTGTAAATCAGACGCTGCTCCCAGCAGGCAATAGGCCCTCAATAAAGGGTAGTTGTTTTTAGACAATAAAAGTAATCAACATAAAAATTTTAACAAAGTGTTTGGCACACAGTAAGCATTCAAAAGCATTTTTAAAATAGGCAAAATATTAATATAATTATGTAAGATATTAATGTAGCAAATGTTTAACTGATATTTATGTGTTTTTTAAATGAACAAGCAAACACTCAACACAGTACCTAGCTGACCGAGCACTGGAAAATCCTAAGTGCTACATCTGGGCTATCTCTAACAATTAGTGAGTGTGTCTGTAGTGGTAAAAAGTCTGTGTGTTTGGAGGGGGAGTGTGTGTAGAAATAGTACCTCTTTCTAATGAGGAATTATGAGCAGTAGGACCAGGATATGAACTGAATGTGGTATGACTAAAGTGTGTGCTCTTTATTTCATACTGAAGGCTAAATCTGACATTCTTTTTTAATTTTATAGTTTTTATTTTTTGAGAGTTTAATACAAATATATGGGATACATGTGAAATTTAGTTTGACGTATATACCATGTAGTGATCAAGCCGGGGTATTTAAGGTGTCCATCTCCCAAGTACATTTTTGTTGAACTATAGTCACCCTACTGTTATCAAACATCTAATGTATTCCTTCTATCTAGCTGATGTTCGCACCCTTTAACCACTTCTCGTCATCCTCCCCCTACTCCCACACCCACCCTTTCCAGTCTCTGCTCTCTATCTTTCCACTCACAATCTCTATGTGATCAGATTTTGTAGTGAGAATATGCTATGTTCTTTCTTCACCAGCTTATTCCACTAAATGGCCTCCAGTTTCATCCAAGTTGATGAAAATAACATGGTTTCATCCATCCTTTATTAACTGGGAAACACTGCTTGCAAATCACTACACTCCACCCTATTCTTCAAGACAAACCTCAGCTAAGCTCAGACACAGAGGAACACAGGGAAGGAAACTATTGCTAGTGGAACGGCCACTAAGTACCGCCCAATGATCTCTGTCGTCTCAATGCTGGCAACTTTTGAAGGCAGGTATTATTATTATCATTGCCAATTGTTATACAGGAGGAAGCCAGCACCCAAAGACATGAAATAACTCGCCTGGAATCACACAATGAGTAGGTGACAAGGCAAGAATTTGAGGCTGAGCCTCTTGTCTGCACTGGGTCAGCACCGTGAAAGGTAATCGAGGGCTGTGGCACACAGAGGCTCCTAAGGCACCAGCCTCCTGTATCTTACCCAGGAACCCGGATGCCAGAGACCACACATCAAGAGGGAAAGCCTGCTTCTTCCGGTGCAATCAAAAGACAAACCCAGCACATTTTCAAATTCCACACTGCATGGTAAAAATATTTTAATGACTTTAGCCCGACCGTATTTCAAGGACTGCCCTTCCTCTGCAGAAAACCTAGATGCTGAACTTCCAAATGCCTCCCTCAAGAAAAAATAAATCTCTAGCTCTTGTTTCTTCTAAAGCTCCATTTCTTTTGGAAGAAAAGAAAATCAATCTCTTTCATCAAAAGAATGGATTTAACCAATATCCTTTGCCTTTTTCAGGATTCCTTTTGCTTAGGCTTCCTTCCATGCAAAAGCCAGGGAACATACTCTTGCCAAGGCAACATCAATGCGTCCTAAACATTACTTCTCCTCCTGCAGGGCAGGAGAAAGCTCCATCCATCAGACCCTGCCTGGGAGAGATAAGCCAGTGATCTTTCACCTAATTAAAGGACAGTCCAGCAGCTCCTACAATAGTATTTGAGTCTGGATGGAGAGAAGACAGAAAACAGCGACTCCAAAATTATAGCATGAGGCTTTTATACCAGAGTCCCTCTCAGAGACATGGATGTCCATTTGGGTAGACATGGTGGTCATCAGAGAACAGTCAGAAGACTCAGACCCCTTGTGAGTGGGAAAAGCAAAGAAAGACAATAAGCCCGGCAAGACCTCGTATCTCAGCCTAGAATGCTTTATTTTCACTCAGGCTTATGAACAGATTTACAAATACCATTTGCAGCTCTTCTCCTTCAAGGTGGGGACAAAAATGCCAATTTTATAAATAAAGAAACTGAAGCCAATAAGTAGGTGACTAGCTTAGGGATTCTTGGAAATTTCTTTGGGAAACTGGGAAAAAAAAACCTACATTGGTCTCCACATCATTTGCTCTGAAGTCAGAAACTTGGATGGGCCTCTCAGAACTGCCCCCTAAGCTACAGTTTACTCACCTGTAAAATAGATCTGCTGATAACACCTACTTCATAAGGATATTATTAGGATTAAATGAGATGATCTTGGTAAAAGGGTATAGCACTCAGGGCCCCACCTGGAGACAGAGGGCACATAGCAATATGAACTGAAAAGGTTTATTACAAAGAACTATGAATGGGAAATTCGCTACTAAAAGGGAATTTTAAAAGAGCTCTAAAGAATATCCTAGATCTGAGAGACAGAACCCAAGAAACAAACTTGGAAGTGAGACCCCACCTCCTAGGCTGGGATTCAGACCTCCTTGGAGAGGACATGACTGCAACACATGGATGGCAGGGAAGCTCTCGGCCACAGCGGATCAGCAGGCAGCAGGGCAGCAAAGCACAAGAGGGAAACTTTCCCTTCTGCTGAGATGCCACCGGTCAGGGAATCACACCTTTGCACTGGCAACCTGGGATGAGCATCAGTGGGTATCACTGAGCCGCTGGCCACTGCAGGCCTCAGGAGCAAGCCAAAAGCAGCACATCAGAAGAAGGGAGAAGATCCCCCAGGGTCCTGCCAGTGCTCTGCCTGCTGGCAGTGGAGAAATGTTCCAATATGACAAGCAAGGCCACAAACAGCGGATTTGGAGCTGACCAGTAATAAGCTGATAACTGGCACAGAGGCCTCGTTATCATCATACATCTCCTATAGAGCCATATTGCCAGAGTACATGGGCAGTGGCAATGGGACATGAGTGAAACTGCTATCTACCTAAACTCTGATGGGGCTTATCTTCCAAACTTGCAGATGGGCACACCTGGTTTGGGAAATGGCAGTGAGTGCTACTGGAAAGGTGTGACCATTTTCACCTGGTGACCTCCTCTTCTACATGCTAGATCTATGAGGCTTGCTCTCTGCTAAGCTGTACACTCAGGGAAAGCCTCTACAACCATTTGGGTCATTAGTTGTTCTTTCATAGAACCCACCCAAACCCAGAGCTGTGTAAGTAACGTTGCTTTTAATCATAGACATGGGAAAGCACTGGCCAAAAAAAAAAAAAAAAAAAAATCAGCTAGAATGAAATCTACTTCTGACTCCCATCTTCCCACCCAACAGTCTCTTGTAGCCACTGTAGATAACACAGGAAGAAGAGGAGAGGCAACTTTGCATCATCATTCCTGAACACAAGGCAATAGACATCGACTCGCCTTGCAACTAGCGGAATTTGAATCAGACCTAAAGAAAAATGTCCATAATGGGCAAGGATCATATTGGGTTTGGTAAAATCTGCAAAAAGCTACAAAGCCTTCTCTTTAAAAGAAGATGCTTTCTGATGGCTCCAGCCTCATCCAGCTTGTGAGTGGGGGTTTGGCTGGGATAACTGCTTGAGATACTTTCCTGCTGCCAGTTCCTATAAGGAGGTAACTGTATGTGCCACAGCAGAGGATAAAATAGAAAGAGGGACTGTGGAGGGAAGAGCTCTGAGGGCCTCCTATTTCCCTTCCCAGCATGTGCCAAGGACAGTCTCTGCAGCAGCCCCAGGGGTCCCTAGCGGGAAGCTGTTTCAGGCCACACAGGAGACAGCAATAAGCCACTATTACTGGGTAAACAGTCCAGGACAAAATAACTGAGAAATGATGACATTCTGAAATAAAGCAGCAGTTCTTGTGTCCAGAAATTTCTCTTTGAGGAAGAAAACAAGGGGCCTCCTACTTGGCTGTGTGATTGGCAAGGGAGAAGGCATATTTCAGCTCAGTATGTATAGCTGTGCTCCAGGCTGGGTTGGGCCGGAGCAGTTTTTCCATCTACATTTTTGACGAGATTCCAATTTCTTCTGAATGAACATTTTCCAAATATCCTGCCTGAAAACTGTCCCTCACCAATTTACGACACGCTTTCCTTTCTCAAGGTAACGCCACCAGCAAGCTGCCAGACCCGTGGTACCCAGCTAGCCTGGAAGAGCCTGTCTGAAAGCTTCGGTGGAGCTTTAAAGAATCACAAGGCTCTAGAAAAAGGTGGGGTGGATTTCCCCGAGCTTGTACCTTGTACTTAAAAATGAACATACTGAACCCAACCGGCTTACTTTCCAAATGAGGCATCCAGGGCTTGATGTGGTAATGAACTTGTCCGGGAACACACAGTCACTAACAGTAAGTAGTTAATCTGACATTTCTCTCTCCTTTACCTCACCCTGGGCCTTCCCCCAACCCCATACTCCAGATACCTTAATAAACTATTCAGAGATGAGTATACAGATAATCTTGTTGTTTTTTTTTTCTTTTTTTTTTTTTTTTCATGTCTGCCCCAAGTCCAATCAGTCATGGAAAATGACTTCAGTTGGATAGGACACAGCAGAAGCAGTGTCTAGGGTTTTGATTACATTTAGGGCAAGGGCTAGGGTTCTGACTAGGATGGAGGTTAGGAGAATAGTCCAAAAATAAAGTAGCAACCTCCCTAAATGTATCTCAGTTTCCATTTTCACCTGATCTGTCTCAGGTCGTTGGATATTAATAGTATGAACAAAATTAGCAGATAGAGACAAACTGACAAGTTTTAGAAGGAAGAACATACAGCTTGGTTATTCTGCAATCTCATGGTACTAAAGCCAGTGTGTATCTGTTATCAATTACTGTGTAACAAACTACCCCCAACGTCCTTAAAATGCAACTGTTTTATTGCATAAATGTCTTGAAGGTTAGGAATTTGGGCAAGGCTCAACAGGAAGGTTCATCTGTGCTGCACATGGTGTTGGCCGAAGCAGCTCAGCTGGGGCTGGAGAATCTAAGGAGGTCTCACTCACATGCCTGGGCCTTACTGCTGGCTGTCAGCTGGAATGTCTCTCTCTCCACGTGACCTCCCTCTCCAGTAGGATTGCCTGGACTTTTGTACACGATGGTTGGGATCCAAGAGGGTAAGTGGAGGATGCAAAGCCTCTTTAAGGTCTGGGCACAGAAGCCCCAGAAACTCACTTCTATCACATTCTATTGGACAAAGCAAGTCCCAAGGCCAGCTGGAATCAATGGGTGGTGAGAGGGAGCAGCAAAGTTATGTGGCAGGGGTTATGGACACAGGGAGGCAGGGCTTTGGAGCGGACCCATTTTTATCATTGTCTCCATAATGCTTGTCACAGGGAAGGACAGTCTGATATAACAGAGAGAAAAGGGACTCAGTGCGGGTGATGACATCAGAGTCTCCTCTCTGCCCTTTGCTATCAGTGTGACCTCAGGCAAGTCACCTCCTGAGCTCCCTATAATATAGCAACTTTCTTCTCCTCTAATACAGGGATATAAAGGCTTAGCTGGAAAGAACAAATAAGATACATGAAATAAAAGCACATTGAAAACTATGGGCTCTAGTGCAATTCTAAAAATATTATACATATCTGTTTATTATATAGATATAACATTTTCTTATATATTAATATAAATATAAATATGTAATATAATTTTTATAAATACATATAGATATATAGATACATAAAGATATGTATCTATATATTAACACTGAATTACCTTATTTTTACTTTTCCTAACAAGCATTTAAGGCAAATGATGAGTGGCTGGCTGGCAGACGGGTATTTACAGTCCTGAAAAGAGCTGTTCTGTCCCCCAAGCTGAGGCTGCAAACCTAGTTTCACACTTTCTAACGTGAGGAATCCCTCACCTTCCCTGACTTTCAGTGTCTTCGTCAGTAAGATTACAATTTTTGTGAAAATTAGGGTTTTTGTAACTTGGATTTTTATAAAGATTGTCCCAAAATTCCCCGCACAATCAATACTAGTATTTTAATCACATTATTCAAACATTTAGATTGTGACCAAAGGAAATCTGAAACTCACAACTTGAACAGTCAAAATTCCTAGAAAAGTATGCTTTATCTCTGCCAGAGTAGCTTTTTGGACATAGATTTTATAATTGAAACAAAACCAAAACCAGAACCTTTTCAAGTTAGGATCCTCTCTTCTAAAAAAAAAAAAAAAAAAAAAAAAAAAACCACAAAGCAAAAGCCCTATTACTGAAGTTGGGTTTTGTGACTGGGAGCGTGAGAAGTTCCATCTCAAGCAGTAGAGTAGACATCTACATTTAGCCTCAAGCTGCAGGACCATCACTGTGGCCAGGGAGTGTCTTCTTTGGGCCCATGGGTTGGTCAGGGACACAGACACCATGCTTTATCTAACTTATCCCACCCCAAGAGCTGGTCTTCCTGCCAATGCCCAACCCCACTCACAGGGCCATAGACTCATGTCTAGGTAATTACGGCCAAGTCTGGCCGCTTAGGAAAGACAACATGGAGAGTTCTGTTCCCATCACACTGCAAATGCTTGACCTAGGTGTGGCTGCTCTGCCATGCTTTGGTGCAGTTTGCTGGTATTTAGTCAGGCTGCAGCAGTCTTCCCAGTTCATACTGTGCTCAAATTCCACCCCTCCTCCAGCCCTGTTCTCTCTTGCCACTGTTTGGACCTGGCCTCAGGGCTCATGACCAGCACTGAAGTCGGCTGGACTTGGCTGCTCACACAAATTGGTGTGGACAGCCCTGAGGACTGGGGTCCTGGGAAAGGGAAAGAGGGCAGGGAGATGACTAATGAAAAAGAAGGGCTCCTGACATGCTTGGCTTCCTGCAGCCAAGCAGAGCCTAATCCTGAACGGAACTGAGGGGATGGGCTCTTGAGACAAAGCAGGCCCCAGATGTAGGCGGTTTCCCTAATCTATACTTGAGGATTCTTTAAAAAACTCAGTTTGAACTTGAGCAGTGGAAAGCCAGAAACCATCACAAGTTCTGAAAAGAACAAAAGGAGTGTGTAACTGATAGTTTCATTTAAGCTATGATGACAGGTTAATGTTATCCACCTTGGCTGTAAAATCACCTGGAGAGGTGTTTTAATTTCAAGCCCAATCAGTTTACTTGGTCTAGAGTGTTAAGTACTGCAGGTGATTCTAATAGGCATCAGGATTTCGTGCTCTGAGTTAGAGTGAGACAGCCTAGAGCCATGATTCTCAATTCTCAGCATGCCTTAGAGTCACGTGCAGGCGCTGGTTGGAGCACAGATCACTGGGCCCTACCCTCTGAATTTCTGATTCAGTAGATCTGTGGCAGGGCTGAGAATCTGCATTCCTGACAGGTTCCAGGTGATGCTGATTGCTGCTGATCAGAAACCACACCAGAGCCAGAAAGCATCCTGATGCCGCCAAGTGGAGGCTTTGAGTTCTAGCCTGGGGTTATAACAGTGCTAATGGGGGCAGCAAGAAACATCTGAGGCATTTTAGAGGCAGGAAACGTGGCTCCCCAGGTATTGGTTTGCAGGGTTAGTCAGCAATGGCAGGTAGTGTAAGAATAGGCTTGATGATGTGGCTTTGAGCATCATCTGCACAGAGACAGAACACTTGGGAGATTGTGCACGTCTCTGTTTTGATTTTAAACAGCCAGAGGTCAGATTTCTCTGCCTTACATTCCAAACTACTATTAAGTAGAATTCTTACTATAAATCAGTTCCACCCAAATGCTTTAGGAACACTTGCCACCCTTTTCTAAAAACACATTCTGAGTTTTTCCAGATCTGGATGAAACTTTCCTCTCACAAACTTTCATTCTACGTTGTTCAGCCAGCTTAAGTGTCTCTTGCTAGCATCCCAATTCAAAAAAAGGAGACTGTAGGGTATCATCACTGAAAGAAACATAAGGTCAGCATCAAGTTACTGCAGGAATTGTGGAGAATTCCAGTAAAATCATAGTGGGAGAATCTGGCTCACTTCCTCACAAGTATATGGTTCTTGCTGAGATAAGCTGTGACCATAGAATTCCTATTTGGGAAAAAGAATATTCCTTTGAGGCAATTTAGCTATTCCTTCTTCAAAGAAAGTCTAAGCTAAATAACCACTCTCAAGAAGGTAACATAAATAAGATAGTAACCACATTAGCTTCATCCAGTACAGGGCCCTTTCAAGGCCAATCCAGTTAACACATGTTTAAGGCAAAAAACATTTTTCAAGAAAAAAATGAATCATGATGATTTACCAAGATAGAGTGTCATTCAGCCAGCCATTTGGGCCATGCAGTGACACCAGACAGGTGATAGAGGGGTGGGGAAAGACAGCTCTGGAGCCTACCTCGCAAAAAATCCACACGGATAAGAGGCTGTATCAGTCCGTTCTCACACATAAAGAATTGCCCGACACCAGGTAATTTATAGGGGAAAGAAGTTTAACTGACTCACAGTTCCACATGGCTGGGGAGTCCTCACGTTACTTACAATCATGGTAGGCGAAGGAGAAGCAAGACCCTTTCCTCCTCAGGCAGCAGGAGAGAGTAATGGAAGCCGGGGAAATGCCAGACTCTTGCAAAACCTTCAGATCTCGCGAGAACTCCCTCATTATCACGAGAATAGCACAGGGGAAACCGCCCCTGTGATACTTCCCTCCCTCAACAGGTGGGGATTATAATTGGAGATGAGGTTTGTGTGAGGACACAGAGCCAAGCCTCATCAGAGGGAAATGGGGCACATTCTCCAGGCTGGCCTACTCGGCTTCTTTCAAACATACTGGCAACTAGCTGAGAAAGCTCTGAGCCTAGGGGGTTATGGATTTTCTCTCATTGTCAACATCCTTGGTTGATGTTGGCATCCAACTGGCAAGCAAGCGTGGCTCCCCAAAACAGCCAGGTTTGGGACGCTCTAATTGTGCGCCCATTCATTTATTCATTCATTCATTCGTTCATTCTACAGACATCTCTTGACTGCCCACTACATGCCAGGCCCTGTCTAGGCAGGGGTGTGACAGAGACAAGCTACATGTCAGTGGTGCTTGTCCTCAGGGAAGTCAGAGTCCAGAGGCCAGAAGAGAGGACTGATTATTTGGCAGGCCTGCAATAAAAGCAGATCATCTGCATTAGTAGCTGAAAAAGAGCCACTGGGTTTGTCAAAATGGAAGTTTAAAAATAAATACATAGGGCCGGGCGCGGTGGCTCACGCCTGTAATCCCAGCACTTTGGGAGGCCGAGGCGGGTGGATCACGAAGTCAAGAGATCTAGACCATCCTGGTCAACGTGGTGAAACCCCGTCTCTACTAAAAATACAAAAAATTAGCTGGGCATGGTGGCGCGTGCCTGTAATCCCAGCTACTCAGGAGGCTGGGGCAGGAGAATCGCCTGAAGCCAGGAGGTGGAGGTTGCGGTGAGCCGAGATTGCACCATTGCACTCCAGCCTGGGTAACAAGAGCAAAACTCGTCTCAAAAAATAAAAAATAAAAAATAAATAAATAAATACATACATAAAAGGTTGTCCCCTTAGTCTGGCCGGCAGACATCAACCTATTGTTAGCAGGCAAGAATGAAGAAAAATAAGCTAATTTTGCTTTTTTATTGCCAAAATTAAGTGGGAAAGAAAACTTGCCACAAAATCATTCTAAAAATCTTGCATTCAAAAAGTAGTCTGTAATTAATTAGGCCACAGTCCCCCTAGAAGTTGATCGTACTAAATAACAAAACATGCCTCTCATGGTCTCAACTCAGAAAAGTAGGCCTCGTGCAGTAGAAGACTGTGAGCTCAGGGAAGTGGGCAGAGAACTTCAAGTAATTAATAATTGCTAATATTTCCTGGGGGTTTACTATTTACCTAGTACTACTCTAAGCAGTATTCTACATATTAGTTCATTAATCTTCACAACTGCTGTATAAAATGGTACTGCTACCAGCCTCATTTTACAGATGAAGGAACAGGCACAAAAAGGCTAGGTAACATGCTGATGGTCACACAACCAGTTCATGGCAGAGCTATGGATTGAGCTGAGTCTGTGCAAAGAGCCCGGCTTTCTCTGTAGCTCCAAAGGGGGATGTCTGTCATTTTTGACAGCATAAAAAAAAGAGTGATGCAGCAGGAATTTTAGACTGGAAAACCTGAGCTTGGATCCTGATTCTGCCAGTCAGTGGCATGTGATTTTTGGTAAGTTATTTAACTTCTCAAGTCACAGTGCCATTTGTCAAAAAGTACCAGGAGTCACTTTTAAGACTGTTGTGAGGATTACATGGGATGAAAATGAAATCCACATAGAATTCCTTGCCTAGGAAAGAGCAGTTTTGCCTATAATGTTCATTCCATACCTGTGAGTTTCAATTATAGTTCATCCAGTAAGTCACATGTCATCCAGAGATGCTTCGAAGCTGTGACAATTCACACGTGAGCAGGTCTGATTCATCTGTATCCCATGGCAAAAGCCAGTTTCCTAATTTTCTACACCTCTGAGCAACTCAGAATGATTTGCTTTAAAATACCAGAAAGTACAGTCATTAATTTAACCAACGAGATCAGCAGCTTATATCACTACAATTGTGGAGAAATTTGAGGAGTTCTGGATTGTATAAGGTGACTGAACCCTCTTATTAGCAACAGAAGTCTCATCCTAGTCCAGGCAATAACCAAATACCATGAAGATGAAAAGGTGTTCACAATGAACTGATATTGTACGCATAGATATATTCGCAGTAGAAAAGCAGATTTGCATTTTCTTGAACTCCCAACTTCAAGTAATCCACCCACCTTGGCCTCCAAAGTGCTTGGATTGGATTCCAATTTTCACAGAACTTTAGGACTGGGAACAACTACATAGAAGTCCTAAAGATCACCTAATGCAAATACCCTCCTAATGCTTGCAATGGTTAGATGAAACGTGGGTTGAGGATCCTCCACTTTAATGTTCTATAATTCTTTAATAAAGCATGTTGATTTCTTGTAAACATTTTCAGTGCTCATTTCTACACCCTGCTCTATGCTTGGTGCTCAGTCAATATCAGACTGATGAATTCTGAGGCTTTCCAAACAGACTATAGGTAATTAACTTGGGTTCTATACAGTTCAAAGTATTAAGACTCTAAAATAATGCTCTAAATTAATGTCTACCTTTTACTGGAAAGAAGGTATACAATTTTCATGACCACCCTATGGGGTCTGTAAACAACCCAAAAAATATGTATATTAAAAACCAGGTTACTGTAGACTGACCAACCTATGCCAGTGTGGGCGCCCTTTTTTAGAATCAGCATATGATGCGTATGTGGAAAATAAAATAAGCTTTGATATATTTGCAAATAACAAACTTCACCTGCCTAGTGCAGAAAAATTTGCAGCTTACTACTTAGTTGGGAACACAAATGAGCAATAATATGAAATATATACCAATATGAAATGCGGGGTTCTGCTACATATCTCTTGGCTTTTGCACTTCTAACATGAATATTAATAGGTCATTCTTTATGATTGCTCTTCCATTTATTCAGAGCACATTATTTTATGCCTAATTATAGGGATATTAAATATCGGAAAAACAGTATAATAAAGAGACAACAGATTTTGTGTCAGACACATCTGGGATCAAATTTGAATTTACAACTTATTGCCTAGATGCCTTGGACAAGTCATTTAGCGTTTCTGAGCTTCAGCATCCTCACCTTTAAAGTACAGGTATTAATGCCACCACAGAGGGTTTCTCTGAGGACAAATGAAATAATGTGCAGAACATACCTAAAACATTGCCAAGGATATAGTAGACACTCCATAAATACTTGTTGAAATGAAGCTAGGAAAGAATGTTCTTATCTTATTGGAAACCACTAAAAGCAGATTAAGAACTGCAAAGATGATTCAGCAACAGCTACAAAGATATTTTTGTCTTAAAGTCTGAGAGGAAGGATTTCAACAGATACCACAGTCTAGTGGGTGATACAGACATCCATTCATTCAAAAGTATTCACTGAGTGTCACTATATGTCAGGGATATGATAAGGAGTAGGTAAACATTAATGACTATATAACTAAATGTAAGAATGAAACTGACAAGTGCTCAGAAGAAAGATTCCTGACACAAGAGTATGTAACATGAAGGACTCACAGGGACATGGAGATAGAGACACTTGCCCTGAGATCTGAATGATGAGTGGATTCCAGCTAGAAAAGTGGGGAGGAAGAGAATTCCAGGCTGGTGATTTCAGTCATGATAGAGAGGAGAGAGACAGGACAACGGCTAGAGATGAGCAGTCAAGTTACAGTGTTATCATTATTGTTATGGGAAATTTTGAATGAAATACCAAAGCAACAGATAGAACATTCCAAACATACGGCAAATGATCAAAGGAGATGTTCTTAAACCAGTTGCATAACCTTTTTATAATACGTCACCATCATGAGACTATAAACAGGTCAGGGGTTACTGGAGATGAGGTGTTTTGGAGAGAGATGTTGGTATGCTATGCACCCTACCCCACTCCATGGAAGAAAGCATGGGAGATTTCCTTTCTGTAAGTTTGTTCATCACCTCAAACCTAGAGAAAGGAGTTTCCCAAAGCAACTTGGAAAGCTTCATCTGAGTTCCCCTAGTGTTCAGGGAATAGTGAGGACTGGGGTCTGACCCAGCTAGGTGGTTGACCAGAGGCTCTGATGGGACAGCAAATGTATGGTTGCTGCTGCAGTGAGGTCAGGCTTTGCTCACGAGAAGATCCCAAGACGCAGAGTCCAGACCAATATAAGGCTCCAATATTGAGCCACCTCCCTCAGAAGGAAGATGAAGAAACAGACTGAGCCCTCTCTGATTACAAAAACCTTACTAGTTACTGTAGCCTCAAGTGACCTTCCATTCTGCGCTTCCCTCCAGAACCAGAAAAGAACAAAAAAATATAGCATTTCATCAATACCATCTAAAGCCACTTGGAATATTCAGGAGGTTAAAACTGCAGCAAAACAGTTACCCATGGGCAAAAAGATAGGACTGTCACGGTATGGAGAGACATGTTAGAGATATTTAAGGTTCTAGTGTTTGCTGTTTTTTTTTTTTTCTTTTTGGTAAGGTTGTGGTGGTTGTTTTTGTTTTTTGAACTGCCGCCAGGAAAAGGAGTTTTGTTTATTCAGTTTATTTGTACACAGGATAAAGTCAAAGGGAAATAATGGCGGGAGACAGGAAATGCTACACAGCAGGGAAAACCCAAAAGTTACCCTTGCTTTTGTGACTTGAACTTGCATACCACCTATGTCATTGGGAAATTATGTCTGCATCTCAAGAACAGCTCATATGTGATCTCCTTAACATGATTATGATGTTGTAGCATTAATTTAGCATTTACCATGTGCCAATCATTGTATGAGGCCTTGGTAAATGGTTTCTTAAAAATTGTTGTTAGGGAAAGAAGGACAACTCTTCTCTCTCCTGCCTTTCTTCTCAGCACCATTTTTGTTTGCTGCCACACTTGTGACATTTGGAACTCGCAGAGGTCCTGCCTTCAAAGAAAAGCTCCCCTGCCCCCTCTTCAGAGGAGGCCATTCTCATGCTGGGCTCACCTGCGCAGCTGCAGGACCAAGAGCTCCCTGAGTCCACAAACCAGACCTGCCTTTGCAGCCACTCCTGTTGGGGCTGTGGGTTAATTGCTGCACTGTGTTATGGTGCACATTTTAAGACATATTTTTATATATGCAGTGTCAGGTTTTATACATAGATTACCATAATTTGCATTACATCCCCCGATTCAAGGAAGGTGCCTGTTAAACTTGTTAATAAAAACAGAAAGAAATGTTTTTTAAAAAGTGTCCTGGTTGTTGTCATTGTGAAGTAGTACCAGTATTCAAAGGCCAGATTTGTGTGGTTTTACATTTCATGCTCTTAAACACAAGACCTTTCAGGTTCCAGAGTCATATTACTGAACAGTTTACACATTGGGTTAAAATTTATGAGCCAGATTCCCCCAACTACCCTTCATTCACACACACACACACACACAAACACACACACACAAAACACTCCATACCACTGACCTTCATCTTTCTCCCTGCCCAGGGAGACAATTCAATGCACTCCTCACATTGCTCAGAGCCCAGCCTGGCTCTAATGGTGAGGGGCTTCCTTTTGCCCTCTGACATCTCCTGTCTCATTCACAGACTCGCTCCCTTTGTCCAGTCCATGAGTGTGTTTGGTTCTTGGAATTCCATCTCTGGCCCAGTCTTCTTCCTACCCTACATGCTTTCCTCTCTACGATTAGCTTCCACCCACACACAACCCTTTATTCACACCACCCCCATCTGTGACTCCACGCAAGATCTCTCTCCTGACCTCAGGTTCTATATCTACAGCTGTTTTCTTCCCTGTGGCCACCTCGGCTTATCCACTGGCTTGTGAGGTCCTCAAAGGTCAGAATCACACCTCAATCACCTTCATGCACCCTTCATTTCATATATTTTTAAATATAATATAAAAACATGGAAATGAATAAATACATGGGTTCAATTACTGTCTGTTTCATGAATAACAAATTAAGGTAAAAAGAGAAAGAAAAACTTTAAAAGGAGACGCCATCTGTAGCTTTGTCTTCTTACCTAGGACAGAATGTGCTAGAGAATAGCCCAAGAAACAGCGGATTCCACAAGCCAGAGCAAGTGTGCTAGACAGTGGCATGGGCAGGGACGCTTGACAAATGCTAGATTTAAAAAAAAAATAAGCAGGACTGTTTGATCCTCTAATATACATTACTATAGTTCAAATATTCAAAATATATATATAATCAGGCATCACTTGATGACAGAGATATCTTCTGAGAAATGTGTCATTAGGTGATTTCGTCCTGTGTGAACATCAGAGTGTACTTACATAAGCCTAGAAGATAGAGCCCACTACACACCTAGGCTAGATGGTGTAGCCTATAGCTCCTAGACTACAAACCTCCACAGCATGTTACTGTACTGAATACTGTAGGCAACTGAAGCACAATGGTAAGCATTTGTGTATCTAGGCATATATAAATATACAGTAAAAATAAGATATCATAATCTTATGGGACCGCTGTTATACATACAGCCCATCATCAATGAAAACATAGTTATGGGCCAAGTGCGGTGGCTCATGCCTGTAATCCCAGCACTTTGGGAGGCCAAGGCAGGTGGATCACGAGGTCAGGAGTTTGAGACCAGCCTGGCCAACATGGCAAAACCTCGTCTCTACTAAAGATACAAAAAATCAGCCAGGCATGGTGGTGCTCACCAATAATCTCAGCTACTCGGGAGGCTAAGGCAGGAGAATTGCTTGAACCTGGGAGGTGGAGATTGCAGTGAGCCGAGATCACACCATTGCACTCCAGCCTAGATGATAGAGCGAGATTCCATCTCAAAAAAAAAAAAAAAGAAAAGAAAACATAGTTATGAGACATATGACTATATTTTACATTTTCAGCACTTGTTAAATGTATTTGAATACATTTCCATTTTGCTTAGTACATATTAATTGTTCTGCAGACTGAGATTCTACAATTAACTAATTGGGATAAACAGGCCCTAGAATATAGGATTCTTGATTAGTCACTACTCATGAGAAAATAATTTTTAAAACAACAACAGCACAAACCCTTCAAAATTGACACAATTTTTGTATTTGGAGCTTTCAATCTTTTCTAAGAACAATTCAGTGGATCTGTGCAGACACCAAAGAGACTAGGGCTTGGCCTCCCGGGAGCCACATCCCAGAGGGCGGGGGATCTGGACCTGCCCACACTTCAGGTGGCTCAGGTTTTCTAGCCATCAGACTACCACTGGCAACTCACTTACTATGATGAATACCACTTTCTCCGTGCAGCCACAAGTCAGTGACATTTTGGTCATGAAACCCACACACACCGGCTCTCAACTCCAGCACCTCTCTGGGGTCTGGGGGTGGAGGGCAACTTCTCAGGCTACAGCAGCTGCAGGAAGCGCTGGGTGACATCACCTCCCCCTAAGCCAAGAAGGTCAGGCCCAGAGCAGCCATCTTTGGACAGAAAACACACAAATAATCCACCACTTTCCACCCTGGAGAATGAGCTCACAACTGCGGGGGGCTCAGCTCTATACGCGTGCCAGGTGATGTCAGGGTGAGTGTCCTGGCACTCTGACACTCTGCAGGTGCTTCATTCATGGACGCCCCACAGTTCACACCAGATGGCAGCGTGGGAGAGGGACATCAGCTCTAGACCTTCCCTCACTTTAAGTTATAAGGCCTTTGGGGGACTGACTCGCCCATTTTCTTGGACTGTGTTATATGAATGTTGGGCCAATCATAATGGGATAGATACTGGGGTAGGGTGGGGATGGAGAAGGGCTTCTCTAGAGGTTTCTCTACAAACAAAATTCCTGGCAATAAGCTCTTGCTTCTATCATCAACTGCTATTCTCTGGGTCACGGAAAATCCTGCATTGTTGATCACACAGGGGGATGAAGTGGAAAAGTTGAAAGAGAACTGACTGTCTCTGGGCAAGGTGAACAGAGAGGAATAGAACAGGAGAGACGCCCACACAGCAAGCTGGATAACCTGACAGCTAACCTGGGCTTCCCTATTCTAGACTTTGCTTTGCCCAAAGCTAAGTGGCAAAGAGTTTAAAAGTACCCTGTATTGTGATTCCATGAAAAATGAGCGATTCTGTTGTTGTTCAAGTGCTGATACACTTGGCCTGCCTCTACCCTGCTTTCTCATCACAATAGAAATGGGCACGAAGATAGTGTGTTTCTTTGAATCCCTCAAAAGAAAAGGTTCTAGTTTGACACTCACATTTAAATTGCCTGTAATTTCCTCATTGGAATCTTTGAAGGCCAAGGCCTTTCTGTGTCAGGAGGTGCCTGACAGATGACGTGTCAGGGACACTCACTTTCTAGATTACCCTGGAAAGATGTACCCTTAAAAGGAAGAAGTCCCTCCAAGCATTGACTCCAGCATTTAAGCTAATGCCAGAAGCTGACTGAGGTGGCTGTTTAAGGAAGGAAAGAAGACAAGGAAGAGAGAAGGGAGGGAAAGCAGGAGAAATGGAAAGAGGAAATGGAGAAATGGTATGGGAAAAGGGAAATGAAAGGAAGGGAAGCAGAGAGGCAGGAAGAAATGGAAGGAAGAGCGGAATGGAGAAGAAAACTTGAGCTAGTGAGGAGCCCATTGATTCTATAAATAAACCACAGAAAAAATGAAGCCTGGTTCTTTTGAAAAGGGTTCCCACTTTCCCCGACTCCATCCTGGTCCAGCCGGACTCAAGACTGAGGACAATCAGGCAGCTGTCGGGGGCTTCAGCCTGCAGTCCCAGTGGGCATGAGTCATGGGCTGTGCTACACGCGGGCTCCTCTGAGGGAGCCCTGGAGGGCTGGCCGTGGGCGTTCAGACCATTCCTGCTGCCGCTCAGGAATGTCCCTTCAGGAAGTTGGTTCACTCCAAGGTCATTCTCTTTAGGATTTAATGAACAAGCCTCACAAAAATGAATCCTGAAGCCCCAAACAATATGCCAGCCAGCTTATTGTTCCTCTTGGGGCTTAGCACGTCCTTTAGGAAACTGCACAGAAGAGTGGCCTCGTCATGAAGGTTCCTGCCCATAAAAGACACAGTCCTTTCATGGCACACAGATGCCTGTGGCAGGGCAGAGGAAAATGCTTGAACTTGAACAAAAGAGGCATCTCTTCCTGCTGTCAACAACTGGCTCCTGGCAGAACTGGGAAGGTCCAGGGACAAGAAACTGAATCCCTCATCCTCAGCCTACCGGGGCCAACAGCGCCTTTGCCTGTCAGCACCCATCAATCACAGCGCTCCAGCAGCTCATCCGCAATGCAGTTGACCCTAAGCAGTTCAGTCCCATGGACTTTTCTTGGGATGACTCCAGGCTTTCCCTACACTTCTGTCATTACCACACTGAACAAAACGGCTCCACTCCTGAAATTCATCCAGCTGCCGACTTGCGAGGGCACATGAGCAGCTATCATTACAGTGGAGAGAGGAGGGCATGGGCTTTACAGTCAGACAGCCAGGGCTCAAATTCCAGCTCTTCAGTTACTTGCTGGTGACCCTGAGAAAGTAACTTAACCTCTCTGAGACTCAACATTCCCATGCTAGAAGTCATGATAACACTAGTAGGGTCATTATGAGGATTGCATGTGTCATCTCTCTGAGAGCGGAGAAACAGTCTTATTTATTTGTGTTTAACCCACAGAAAGCACTGAGTAAATATTTATTGAATACATGCAAAACACTTCACACACTGTTCAGCAGTTCATAGACGGCTGCAGTGAGTGGATAGCGTTATCTTCCTTCTCTTTATTTTCTGCCTCTCTCAATGCTTCCCATGGAGGAGCTTATTTTGACCCTTGTGTCAGTCAGGGTCCCAGCAGGAAACAGATAGTGTGTTCCAAATGGGGAGATCTTTGTGAAGGACCCATCTGCAGGGGTGACTGAGGGAACCAACAGGGAGGGTCAAGCATTCCAGAAGTAGCCAGAGCAGAAAAGTGCCAACTTTTCGCTCCCTGGAGGGCCAAGCAGGGAGCTGCTACCAGAGTCCTGAGTGGGAGAGCCATAGCTGAGAGGCCAGCTGCAGAGGATCGAAACCTTCAGGGAACAGCAGAGCAGGGAGGGAGAAGGGGGAATTAATACCCAGCCCTCCTCTCCTCCCACTCTATGATCTCTTGCTGGTGCCTCCCAATGGCCAAGCCCAGCATCCATTGATGGGACCCTCGTAAAGCAGCTTCCACAGAGCAGCATGGAGAACGGTAAGCTGGATCTAGCCATGCAAATGGAGAAAATCTAGGACAGCCATTAAGTCTCCAAGGATTTATGTGAATAGTCATCTTTCCCCGTCTACACGGGTTCTTCAGCAGATTTACACTACAAAAGATAGTATCTTCTCAAAAAAGATGAAATCAACAGAAGACTTTAGTTCAAAGGTGATATGAACCAGAATCACCTTTATTTCTTCCTGGTGGGGGAATCTAAACAACTAGAGCACAGCTGTTCCAGGGAGCTGGTTCCACAGCTATATCACACCTTTGCTGCCCTTTCTCATGCTACAAATTTCTACACATAAAATCTAGAAGTGGATACATTTCTGGTGCCTTTAAAAAAATAAAAGGTGAATCCAGCCATGAATAACCTGTAGGTAATTTTTTTATGTTTGCAATATGTGGGTATTTTTAAATATGTAACAATTAAAATCTACCAACATTTTCCCATCATCTTTGTATTGCATATTGTGTTTGTAACAAGGAATTCTAGGCTTGAAGAGCAAAATAAGTTCACTGCTAAAGCCCTGGCATATCCGTGGCAGGGGATAAACTGGAGAGCAATTGGAAGCCAGCTCTTCAGAGATGCCCTGGTCTTTGAAGGGTGGCATTCACTTTCCCAACACTGCACATGTTGGATGGACATCCTGCTAACTGGCATTCAGCTCTACTGTCCAACAGCTGCCAAGAGGCCCAAGGCCGTCACTGGATATGGAACTCAATGCTGGTATCTGAACACTAGCCCTCTAGACGGTCAGCTTCATCTGTTAAGTATATGCAAAAATGCATAAAGCAAGATGATAGCCATGTTAAAATGAAAGCATACTCACAGTGAGGCATGGTTAGTTCTTCATGGACTCTGCTTCAATCGAGTTACCTGGCCCTAAGAAAATAGCAGTATTTCAAAATGGATGGAGGCAATGAAGGTGATTATGAGGCTAGCCAAGAATTTTGCAGCATATCTTTTGTTCTAGATGCTACACTAACTGACTCACATAGGTTAACTCAACCCCATACACTCCAACCCCACCTCACAAATAAGCATGTGTTGTAGATTTTCCTTTAGAGATGGGGAACACAAAGCCAAGTGATATTAGGTTACTTGCCTAAGATAACATAGCTGATGAGCGGAAGAGCTGGGCTTGAAAATCAGCAGTCTAACTCCAGATTGTACTTTTAACCACCAGATGATTCTGCCTCTGATTATGTTCCTTAAATATTCAGAGAAAGAGAAAAAAATTGGAAGAACATGTATTTTTCAACTTAAAAGCAGCTTGCTTCAGAGAGTAAGATAATAAATGAATGTTTCTCTCTACTTTCTACTTTTTTGTTCTTTTCCTTATTTGATTTAGGAGTCAATATATTAATTTCATAATAGAAATTATAACTTCATGTCAAAAACCTTTTTGAGGAATCTGGATCTGTTATGAAAGTATGAGTCCCTGATAGCCTAGCTCTTTGCAGATAACAACTGCAAACCCTGTATAGAATAGAAGTCAAGACTAGGCCGACACATATGCAGTCAATTGATTTTCAAAGCAGATGCCAAGGCAATTTAATGAAGAAAGAATAGCCTATCCAACAATTGCTACCAAATCAACTACCTATCCATAAAGGGAAAAAGGAATATTGATCCCTACCTCTCACCATATACAAAAAGTAATTTGAAATGGATCACAGACTTTCATGCAAAATATAAAATTATAAAACTTCTAAAAAAAGATAAGGGAGAAAAGCTTTGTAAGCTTGGTGTAGAAAAGCTTTGTAATCTTGGAGTAGGAGAACTTTTCTTGGGAAGAAAATAAAAATAATGGAGCATTTATTAGAAATGTTGTTTGCTCAATGCTACTTCATCACAATTAAACACTTTTATTCTATGGAAAATATCATTAAGAAAACACACAGGAAAGCCACCGTCTAGGAGAAAATATCCAAAGGACCTGTAACTAAAATGTATACAGAACTCTTACAACTCAATAATTACTTACAATTATTAAACTAGATAACCTATTTTCTTTAATAGGCAATGAAAGTTGAACAGACACATCAAAAGAATATCTATAAAGGGCTAAAATCACATATAAAGATGTTTAACATCATTGGTCATCAGGGATATGTAAGTGAAAACCACAGTAAGATGTCACTCCACATCCATCAGAAAGGTTTAAATTAAAAAGACTGTTCATACTAAGTGTTGGCAATGATGCAGAGCAGCTGAAACTCTCATATACTACTGGTGGATATATCAAATGATACAAATTTTTTGGAAAACAGCTTTGCAGATTCTAAAGCTAAACATAAACCTACCATGCAATGTTTGGAATGACTCAGCAATTGTACACCAAATACATGAAAACATATGTTTACATAAAGAATCATACATGAATGTTCATAGCCAGTTTACCTGTAACAGACAAAAACTGAAAACAACCTAAATGTCCATCAACAGGTGATTAGATAAAGAAATTGTGACATATCTATACAATAGTACTCAGAAACAAAATGGAGCAAACTGTTGATGCAACAATATGGATGAATCTCAAAATCACTACTCTGTGTAAAAGAAGACAAAACTCCCTCAAAATAGAATACATAATTTATTATTCCATTTATATATTTATATAAAATCCTAAAAATTGCAAACTAATATATAGTGGCAAAGAGTAGATCATTTGTTGCCTGGAAATCAAGGTGGAGGGAAAGATGTATTAGGAAGAGGCATGAGGAATCTTTTCAGAAAAATGGAAATGTTAGTTATATTGGTTATGGTGATGGTTTCATGAGCATATACATTCACCATAGCTCATCACATTGAATGCTTTAAATATATGCAGTTTGTTGTATGTCTTCAAAGTTGCTTTTTAAAAAACCTTTTCTGCTGAGATCCTCGTCTTAGGAACTAGACAGCAGCTGTAGCCTCAGCACCCAGCACCCTACTTTGCTCTTCCCCAAAAAGCAACCTTTGGGTTTATCATGGCCCTTCTGACTCACCATTCTGAGAAGCCTCCTTCTCCTTCTTTGTCTTACAACCCTTCATCTTTCATCTGTATAGCCCTTTGATTTGTTTTCAAAGCTTTTGCTGTACTATAGTCACATGCATGCATTTAACTTATAAGAATTCAAGTACACACACAAGGCAATAAAGAAAAGCAATTACAGCATTTACAGGATAGAGAAACAATGTACACAGTGTGGGTGGTTCCATCTGCCATTTCATTCCAAGAGTCTGAGAAGGGAGATGTGACTGCTTTTCCTCCAGCTGGTTCCATTGGTGCTATGTCTCTCATTTTAGGAGAATCTCATCATATGAAGTAAAATTCTACTGGTTGTTTGTTTGTTTGTTTTGAGACAGGGTGTCACTCTGTTACCCAGGCTGGAGTGTAGTGGCACAATCGTATCTCACTGTAACCTCACACTCCTGGGCTCAAGCAATCCCCCCACCTGAGCCTTCCTAGTAGCTAGAACTACAGGTGCACACCACCAAACCTGGCTTCTACTGTTTAAAAGACACTTTTTGGTACAACACAGCCTCTAAATGCAAACCAAGTGCTTCATATATTGCTCACTTTTTAGATTTTTTTCTTACCTTTGCTGGTAATTGTATTTCATAATCACATCAACTTTGAACTAAGTTGTGTTGAATTTGCGTTGCTCTCAGCTATATTAAATCCTACTTTTTAATAAGCCATTTTATATATTAAGTTTATTGCATGAATGATGACACAATGAACATAGGAACAAGAAAAGAAAGCAAAATGGGTTAAACTTAGGTTCAGTTTTATCTCCAGTTTAACCATGCTCCCATAAATGAAAATGCTAATAATCCCTTTTTAAATTTTAGGTTCAGGGGTACATGTGCAGGTTTGCTATATAGGTAATTGTGTGTCAAAAGGGTGTTAGTGCACAGATTATTCCATTACACAGGTCATAAACATAATACCCAACAGTTTTCCAGTGCTTCATTTTAGATTCAACTGAGGAAACAACGATCTACCCAGAAATGAAAAAAATGTTGATGGTATTGGACTGAATAGGGAAAAGAATATTTGTCTCCTACATGGAATTGTACTATTCTTGAGGATAATTTTATTATACTTGATTTTCATCATAGGTGATGATTTTAGAATCCCCATATAATACCAAACTTACTGTATCTTTTGGGGTTTTCAGAATAGCCCCATAAGGTGGCCAGAGAAATATTATCCACACTGGACAGAGGAGGAAACGGGGCCTCAGGGAGATTGTGACTTGCTAGTTACACAGCTAATAAGGGACAGCCTTCTTCCAAGAACCCAGGTCTTCTTGTATTCCTTGAACCATATCACTACCTCCACATGTTGCCATTTTCCTTATCAGACAAAGCCATTATTATGGCCTGGATTTGCCCTGAGTCCCAAGGACAATTCTCACAGCGAAGATAACTTATTTTCACAATGGAAGCAGACACTGCTGCTAATAACTCTTGGCTCTTTCTTCTCTTAACTAAAAAGGAAAATGTGTTAAACCAAATATGGCATTTTTGTGACTCTTACCCCCAATCATAATCAAAATTTACTTTAATTGACAACCAAGCTGTCAGTTATCCAAGCTTTCAGAAGAACGGACACAAATAAGGCCAAATTATGATGATATATTCCACAGACTCAGAGGAACCCAACATCAATCAGCCCAGTGGCAAGGGAAAGGGTCTAGTACATACCTCAACCCACCATGAGCCAGTCACTCCCCAGGCGTCTATATTCATTTTGTCATCTTTACAACTGCAGCCTTTAACAAGGGCTAGGAGATTTCAACTAAAACAGAGAGAATAAACTTTGTTGTAGGGATCTTAGAATATTTTTCATGGAAAGATGAAGAATTTCAATAAAACATCCTGTAGCTGTCTTTCTAAATGTCTGAAAACAAACTGTCCCCAGTTGATTAACCAACATATTTGTTGCCACTGGGAAATTGTTTTTCAAAGAGTGGTGATAACGACAGGGACTCTAGCCACTGACCAAACGCCACGGACAGGGTCTCAGCACTAAACCAATTAAATCTTGACAAGTGTCACTGTCCCAGGGGTGACAGCTAGGACAGAAACCATTCCACGTCTGACCCAGACAGGAGGCCAAGGGACTGGTCACCCCAGGCAGTTAGGAAGCATACACTTGAAGGAAGAGGAAGTACGTCCAGACAGTTACACTTTCTATAGGGATGTGTTTCCTTAATGAGTTTCCCTCCTATAAGAAGACACACAAGTTCAGGATGACAAATTCACACATATAACTTTACAAATTTGGTAGCAATCTCCATCACCCTGGCTGAAGCTGGAGAGTTAACCTAAGCTGCCGTGTTTGGGGCAACAATGTTTGTGCTCACGCTTTCTCTCACTAAACTCGGCTGCAGCATAGAGGAAGGCTCCAAGAATCAAGGAAGATCAGGGATCCTGAGCTGTTATAGGGCGGTAAGAAATGTGATGAGTGACTGTTAAGAGAGATGCACGGCACAGAATGCTAATGTCTTTCGTTTGCTTGTGTATTTCGGAGTGAAAAGTGAAGCCCAGTCACATTATAATCTGGGCAATTTAGGTTCTTTCCTACAAGCCCTCCTCCAACAGGTCCCAGCTGGAGGCTTGGTATGTGGATTTTGTTCAGTTGCATTGTTGTCTTTTTATATCAAAGGAATCATTCTACCAATTACCCCAGTTTCCTCCCTTCTTGTCCAGTAGCAAACCAGGACCATAGCAGACAGGTTCCTAATGCTCTGCAGATGAAAGAATGTCCGGAAAAATAAATAAATTTGCTCTCTTCTGCTGCATTCCTTTCCTTAAGGGAAGAAAGTAAAAGAAGATGACTTAGAATTAAACACAGAAATTTTCCAACAACACTTATCTTGCCAGCTCCTGCCGAGTTCGCTAGCTTTAAAAGTGCTCTTCAGGCCTGAGTTCAGGATGGCTCTTAAGCAATTCTGCCTCTGTGCTGAGCTGCCATTGCCTTTCTTCAGCTGTTTTCCAGTTGCCGGAAAGAAGCATCCATATGCCTGGGCCAGGAAGGAGGAGCACAGAGAAACACAGAGTAGAACTGTTTCTTCCCCAAATGTGTTTTTCTTTCTTTTGGGAAAAAAAAAAAACCCCTCCCCAGAGCATGGTCTACTTGTCTACTTGATTTCTCACAGAGCATTGGATGCAGAAGTTTGGGGATGGTTCTCTGAATAGGGGCAGTTTGCACTGGATTTGAACCAGTTAAAGCCATACCATTTACTCAAGACAGGTCAACACCAAGAACTGCAGACACTGGCAGAAGTCATTCAGGGCAGAGTCATGTTGACAAGCACACTGTTTTCTCCAAAGCATAAAGCACTCAGTATATAAATGGAGAAGGCGAGACACAAGTACAGCCCAGTGATTATCCAAGGCATTCATTAAGGTGTCAGTCCTAGAGCCAAGACAAGGCACTGTGCCTTCCATGCTACCAGAGCACGCTAACTCTTGAGCATCTTGTCTGAGAAATAAATTGGGGGGGGGGGGGGGGAGGGATTATTCTATTCTGGAATACCAGGGTATCTTGGCATTCCAGAGGAAAACTATCTGTGATCCACTTTTATAACTCGTTTTTAGGGATACGTCATTTGCTAAGGCAAGAATTTTAATCCTTCTCCCTGCCCAGAGGATATATCATAACGAGGCTCTAAGTAGAGAATGAGTCTATCCCACTAATAGCAGCCTCACCTCAGCACAGCTTTATCAGTCTCCACTTGTCCTCACCTGGAAAATCCATTGGTGAATGTGGCAGTCAGGATATAGAAGAGTCCCTGGGTCATATAATTCCATCATGCTTCATTATACCCTAGTTAGGAGTGGACTTCTTCCACCTGTCTGGGTCTGGACTACAATGACTTGCCACTGAGAAAGGTGAGAGCCAGGCAGGAGTCTCTCTGCAGCACCTCCGACCAGCCAACCAGCAGCAGGGTTCCTATCCAGGGGTCCACCTGTCGCCACTAGGCAGGGGTGATGAGCACGCAGTTGCCTTTTCCATGACAGCACTGTTCTTTGTCTAACTTTCATCTCTCTGATATCTCACAATGCTCTTCTAAAATGAGGTATATTTGGCAGCTTTATCAAATAAAGACTGGCAACAAAACTCGAGCATTATGAATGTGTATTTCTTCCATTTAATTTAGATCTCTAATGTCTTGAGATTTAATTTTTTTGTGATTCAAGTTGCACTTGGATTGTGAAGACACTCTTTATAGGTTCATGCCAGAAGTAAGTTATTTCTGAGTCCCTAAATAGATGTACAAGAGCCCCCAAATACCCGGAAAATGTGGCCTCCCTTGAAAAACTCACTGTAGCACAGCCTGAGTGCTTGGAATTTGTCTCATAAGAAAACTCCTTCTTTGATGAAATGATTTAAATGTGACTATGGTCTCAATGGTCGGGGGAAAGGCCATTTACAAATTGTCTTTATTAGAGACATGAGTTTACTATTATACCTTTGAAAGGACAACTTCTCTTGTTGGGTTTAAGAAGAGTTTTTCAGCAAAATATCTTCTGTTCCAAAGTCAAAATCATTTAAATGGGTTTAATATTCAGCTCTACATCTGTTTCCAATGCCCACATGAAAAGATGTGTTTGGTTCATGGGCTAGTGGGTGTCACAGCTTGAATGCTAAATCATGAAGGAAGAAACTTGATTGTTAGGGAGATGGGTATCCAAATATTTAATATTTTTAATTAGTGCTTACACATGTTTGGAAGCAAATACTGGGCTTGCGGTCTAATTCCAGAGCCAACACATCCAACCACGACCCCTCATATGTTTGTCACACATTAAGTTTCTTTGTAAAACTTTGTCCTCTTTTTTTGTGCGTGTCAGAGTCTCATTCTGTCGCCAGGCTGGAGCCCACTGCAACCTCTGCCTCCTGGGTTCAAGTGATTCTCCTGCCTCAGCCTCCCAAGTAGCTAGGACTATATGCATGTGCCACCATGCCCAGCTAATTTTTTGTATTTTTAGTAGAGGCAAGATTTCACCCTGTTGGCCAGGCTGGTCTTAAACTCCTGACCTCAGGTGATCCACTCACCTCAGCCTGTTTACTCTTTGTCATCAAAGGAGATTAGTATTTCAAAATCTTTATCAACAGTAAGAAATTGTTGTGCTCTGATATTCAGAGACTTGTGCTAGACTCTGGGAGGCAGAGGTGAAAAGACACAGCCTTGAGGGTCTTACAGTTTATAGAACAGCTATCCAAATACACAACGTACAATGCAGGGCAACCAGAGCCAAGAGCACACGGGAGGCTCACACAGAGCTCCTCCACAGAGGACTGAGGCTCCTGGACTGCTTCCTGGAGGACATCTGCACCCTGGAAGAAGGGAGAGGCCTGGACATTGGACAGCATTGCAGAGATGCACGGTGAGCTGGTGATTTGCTGGTTTGAACAAAGGAAGTGGTTGGCAAGTGCACAGAGGATTGAGGAAATAAGCACTTCAGCTAAGCAGGATGAAAGAATGCATAAAGGACAGACTGGGAGGTGAAGGCAAAGAGGCAAGTGAAGGGACAGATGGCAGAGGTCATAAAGCCACTTGTGTGCATCAAGTGTCAAGCCAGTGCCACTTTATTCAGCAACCTTCTGTCAGTGTTAACTGAGGAAATCCTGATGGAGTGTTTCATTTCTTTTGTGTTGTTGCTTTTGGTTTGGGGGTGAGATTTTTACTGCTGATAGGCTTTGCCTTCAGGTGTACACCATTTGCTTGATACAGTCAGCAATTAGGAAAAATAGAGATTAGAGGAATTCCATGGCCTTAATCATGTGAAAAGCAGCAACATAATTCCCAAACAGGTAAATTTAAGCATAACATTTTACCCAGCAATCCCATTACTGGGTATATACCCAAAGGATTATAAATCATTCTATTATAAAGATACATGCACTCATATGTACATAGCGGCACTGTTTACAATAGCAAAGACCTGGAACCAACCCTAATGCCCATCGACAATAGACTGGACAAGGAAAATATGGCACATATACACCATGGAATACTATGCAGCCATAAAAAAAAGATGAGTTCGTGTCCTTTGGAGGGACATGGATGAATCTGGAAACCATCATTCTCAGTAAATGGACACAAGAACAGAAAATCAAACACTGTATGTTCTCACTCATAGGCAGGTGTTGAACAATGAGAACACATGGACACAGGGAGGAGAGCATCACACACTGGGGTCTGTTGGGGAGGCCAAGGAAGGGGGAGTGGGGAGTTAGGGAGGTTGGGGAAGCATAACATGAGGAGAAATGCCAGATGTAGGTGACAGGGGGATAGAAGCAGCAAACCACATTGCCATGTGTGTACCTATGCAACAATCCAGCATGATCTGCACATTTACCCCAGAACCTAAAGTACAATTAAAAAAAAAAAAGAAGAAGAAGAATTGAATACTTTTCCTGACCACCTGAAACACAGATCCAATTCTGGCTCAATTTTAAATTGGTGTTTTTAATGATTCAATTTTTAACCACTTGCTTTATTCTGATCCTGAGAGAAATAATTAATGGACAAGGCAGGTGCCTTTTCAGTGTAAAAAATAACTTGCTTCTATTCCCAGAGCACTTGCCAACTCACAAAATGCCCACTGTGTGTTCCATTTGATCAGCACTACAGTCTCCCAGGGTAGGTAGGGATAAAAGTATTATCATCATTCCCATTTTACAGGTAAGGTAGCTGAGCTTCAGACAGATCCTGTGACTTGCCCTAGGTCACCTGGCTTGGGCCAGGATTGGGTCCCAACCCTCTGTATATATGAGGACTGTGCAAGGTCTTCATCAAGATCTCACTTTTTCTCTACCTAGCTAATTGCTTAATAGTTTTTCTTGAATTTCTTTAAACTTTAAAGAGCTTTTGGATCTTCTGCAAACTTTTTAGATCATACCTACCCTAAGAAAAAAATACTTTACACCTTATTCTCTGTGGCTACCAACTGATCAGAGGTAATGTTACTACTCCAAACATTGCTTTTCAATCCTCCACACAATACCCCTAGAATACAGGAACTGATGTCCAGATTTGACAGGTGTGAAATCAGGTGTTGTGTTGGTCAGGGTTCTCTAAAGGAACAGAACTAATAGGAGATATAGATATAGATATATAAATATATAGACATATATATAAAGGTCAGTTTACTAAATCTTAACTCACATGATCACAAGTCCCACAATAGGCCATCTGCAAGCTGAATAGCAAGGAAAGCCAGTCTAAGCCCCAAAACTGAAGAACTTGGAGTCGGATGTTCGAGGGTAGGAAGCATCAAGCACAGGAGAAAGACGTAGCCTGGGAGGCTAGGCCAGTCTAGCCTTTTCACGTTTCTCTACCTGCTTTATATTCTAGCCAGGTGCACTGGCTGCTGATTAGATGCTGCCCACCCAGGTTAAGGGTGGGTCTGCCTTTCCCAGCCCACTGATTCAAAGGTTAATTTCCCTTGGCAACAACCTCACAGACACCCAGGATCAATACTTTGCATCCTCCAATCCAGTCAAGTTGATGCTCAGCATTGACCATTACAGGAGTAGAGCAATAAAATTATTTGATTTGACCAAGCTCACTTAACTCATAATTGACAGAGAAGGAATCCCAAAGCCCTCAACCACACTAGCAGAAAAAAGCCCAACTGGAGGTAGGAAGTTGTAAAGCAGTGATTCTCAGGCAGGGTTTCTGGCTCCCCTGCATCAGAATCAGAGACGACTCCCATTAAACTTCAGATTCCTTTTCCAGAACGTCTCAAGCTAAAACAGAGACCAGGGAATCTCCATCTTTTTCAGCTCCTGAGAAGATTTTTAGCAACACCAAAAGCTAGGAAATACTGGCAGGTGGCAAGGCCAAGAGAATGGTGTAGCTCAACCCCAAGAACAAAGGGCAAATATAAGGAAGGAGGGAGGGATGGCGGGATGGAGGGCCAGGTGGTGGAGGACCCTGAATGAGGCTGGATTAGAGAGAACAGGAAAGAGGCTAGAGGAAGGGACTTGAGGTGTCCCAGGAGAAGGAGTATTTTCATGTATCAGGAAGGGACTAGCTTTGATAGAGGAAAAAGATCACTAAACTAAGAAGATACAGACCTTTCAAATCAACAAACCCAGCTGCCTCATCTTAATTCTCCTGTAAAGGAAGGAGGCATCACTTGAGACGCAAATCTGAATCTGCTTCCAACTCTGCTTCTGACCCCTCTGTGACTCTGAGCTAATCACTTAACATCTTGGAACCTCAGTTCAAGTTCAGCGTTAGTAAAATCTTACCCTGGCTGGGGAAGGTTGGGTCGGGGAGCACAATGGTGGCTAATATGTCATCCACTACCAAATTTTCTGAGTTTCTACCCTCTCCTTCTTTAAGCTCATCTTTATCCAATGTCTTTAGCAACACTCGGTAGGAAGGTTTGGAAAGCTCTAAAGTCACAGAGGTGTTGCGCAGAGCAGCAGCTTAAGTCCAGGTCACAATAGAAGGAGCGGGGGTCCAGCAGAACGATGGTCAGGTTGGCTGCACAGTTGTGACCTCTGAGGGCACCCAGCACCTGGCAGCCATCCTCAGGGAGAGATTTCCAAAGTCTTTATTTGTTTTGTTATTGTTGTTTATTTGCATGTGTGTTTGTTTTTTAGAGACAAGGTTTCTCTGTGTCACCCAGGCTGGGATACAGTGGCATGATCATAGCTCACTACAGCCTCAAACTCTTGGGCTCAAGAAATCCTCCCACCTCAGCCTCCCAAGCAGCTGAGATTATAGGTGTACATCACCACACCTGGCCAATTTTTAAAACTTTTATAGAAATGGGATTTTACTATGTTTCTCAGGCTGGTCTCAATCTCCTGGCCTCAAAAAATCCACCCACCTCAGCCTCCCAAAGTGCTGAAATTACAGGTGTAAGCCACCACACCCATCTGCCAAAGTCCATATTTGAAAACTGTCCAGCCCAGGATTTCCATTAAGAGACATGTTCCAAGCTCCAGGAATGGTGGATGTGCTCTTTGGATAGAAACTTTGGACTTAACAGTCACCAACTGGAAGGCCTTCCGACTTTGAGAAAACTTGAGCACCTGTTATAAAAGGCTGGTGTATGTCACACTGTCACAACATCCCATCTGTGGGCCACAGAAAGCTGGGGAAGCATTGTTTCAGACATGGGGGCAAACAGAGGACTGGGGGCCTGTGGTTCTGAATTTCCAGTTTAGAAATGGGAGAGGTCTAATCTGATCAAGATAGAATCTGGATTAAGTAGAAATACATTCAGAGCCAAGACAACAATCAATAATATTCTTCTTCATGGAGATACCTGGAACTACACCCTCCATGAAATGGAAGATGAATGAATGCTCCTTCCAGCTCCTCCTAAACTATTTGTTTAACACATATGAAAGACATTAATCTCCAGCCACTCACACCCCACAAAACTCCTAGCGGGGAGGTTTTATTATTCAGTATTGAGAACACCTAGTTCTGCTAGGAGAACTGAATATTGGAATTAGGAGGATGGCTTTACTCAGGGTTTAAAAAAAAAGCAGGGACAATTCCTCTACGTAGCTGACCCTGGAACAGCATGGGTTTGAACTGTGCAGGTCCGCTTACACATGGATTTTTTTTTAGTGAAAGTTATGCCAAGTCTGCCTGCCTTTCCTGCCACCCCTTCTACTTCCTCTACCTCTTCCTCTTCTGCTGCCCCTGACACAGCAGATCAGCCCCTTCTCTTTATACTCACTGTGAAGACAAGATGAAGCCCTAATGAATAGTACATATATTTTCTCTTCCTTATAATTTTCTTGATAATATTTTCTTTTCTCTAGCTTACTTTACTATAACAATACAGTATGTAATACATGTAATATATAAAATATGTGTTAACCAACTGCTTATAGTAGGATATTAGTAGTTAAGTTTTGGGTGAGTCAAAAGTTATAGTCAGATTATTTACTAAGCTGGGGGTCAGCACCCCTAACCCCTATGTTGGAGTGTCAAGGGTCAACTGTATTAGTTCACTATGGCTGTCATAATAAGGTACCACAATTTGGGTAGTTTAAACAACAGAAATTGGTTGTCTCCATTCAGGAGACCAAAAGTCCAAAATCACGGTGTCCAGAGAGTTGATTTTTTCTGAGGACTGTGAGGAAAGGATCCATTCTAGACCACTCTCCTTGGCTTGCAAACATTTGTCTTCTCCCTGCATCTTCACATCATCTTTTTTCTTTTTTTTTTTTTTTCCAGACAGAGTCTTGCTCTGTTGCCCAGGCTGGAGTGCAATGGCACAATCTCAGTTCACTGCAACCTCCGCCTCCCAGGTTCAAGTGATTCTCCTGCCTCAGCCTCCCTAGTAGCTGGAATAACAGATGCCCACCACAACGCCCAGATAATTTTTGTATTTTTAGTAGAGACAGACTTTCACCATGTTGGCCAGGCTTTTCTCAAACTCCTGGGTCATCTTTCTTCTATGTGTGTGTCTTTGTATCTAAAATTTCCCCCTTTTATCCCTTTGTATAAGGACACCAGTCACAGTGAATTATAACCCATTCCAAGAATTTCATTTTAACTTGATTGCCTCTGTGAATACCCTATCACCAAATAGGGTCACATTCTGAGGTACCAGAGATTAGGACGCCAGCATACCTTTTTTGAGGGGAATACAATTAAACCTGTAACACCTCCCTTTCCACAAAATCTAGTTCTGTGGTTCCAAAGGAGGGAAAGAGCAGCAGAATTAATGTCCTTTCATGAATAAGGCACACTGGGCTGCTAGGAGAAGGGATTAGGTCAGAGAGACAGGCTCTAGAAATCTAGTCAAGAAGAAAGTCCTGTGTACCATACTGAGAAAATGGGAAGACTCTGAGTTCTTCAGCAAATGGTTAGATTTTGAGTCCATTGACTGTGTAATTTACAAAGAATTAAATTTATTTCTCACACTTTCAGAGACCAGGAAGTCCAAGATCAAGGCGCCGGTAGGTTTGGGGTCTGCTAAGAGTCTCTCCTTCCGAGGTGGGGCCTTGAATGTTTCATCCTCCTGAGAGGAAGAACTCTTTCCTCACATGGCAGAAGGGCAGAAGAGAGCAAACCCACTTTCCCGAGCCCTCTTTATAGAAACGTTAATCCATTCATGAGGATGGAGCCCTCGTGACCTAAACACGTCACATTAGGCCCCACTTCTCAATACTCTTGCATTGGAGATGAGGTTTTAACCTGTGAATCTTGGAGGGAACACAAACATTCAAGCCACAGCATCGATTAATGGACTTATCTATAGATGGCCCTCAAATGCTAGAAGGGCTTTGCACAGGGACCCAGGGACCTGACCCATCTATGGTCTGGCTACAGAGAACAGAAAGAACACAGGGGTCAATACGAACCTGCAAGCATGATCTGGGGCCCCTCCCCAACCAAATGAGGCCCTACAACCACCTTTTGGAGAAGAGAAAAAATAGAGAAAGGGGCCTGAAATATTGAGAATTTAGCCCCAAGGAGATGATTCCACAAAGGTGACTATTTCTTAAGCTGAAAGACACTTTCAACCCAAAAGAGTGAGTATGAGATGCTTTAATTGGCAAGCCGAAACACTAGAAACATGTTTTCTTTTCTACCCATCTGGGTGAGGGTACTGGAGTGAGATTAGCTCCACTATGGAAAATAAAATTTACATTTTCTTTGCACATCCAATTAGTAATATAAAATTGTCAGCCCTTGTTCCTACTACACAGGGAAATGGAATTACAGAGACTGAGTCAGAGGACGTTTCGGTGAGTGTTGAAAAATCTAAACCCTGAACAGAGGTAGATATGAACTCAAGAATGAGGTGAACATTAAGAATGGGAACATCTGCACAGATGTTAGACTGGGTTTCAGTGTAGCTCAGCGGATACCGTTACTCTGACCCAAACCTCCTTTATGTAAAGTCTCAACTATGTGGCCATGATCATACTGGCCATTTTCCCCGCTCCCTTTGTATTCGTCAGGGTTCTCTAGAGGGACAGAACTAATAGGATAGATGTATATATAAAGCGGAGTTTATTAAAGAGTATTGGCTCACACGATCACAAGGTGAAGTCCCACAACAGGCCATCTGCAAGCTAAGGTGCAAGGAAGCCAGCTACCGAGTCCCAAAACTTCAAAAGTAGGGAAGCCAACAGTAAGGTCTTCAGTTTGTGGCCAAAGGCCTGAGAGTCCCTGGCAAGCCAATAGTGTAAATCCAAGAGTCCAAAAGCTGAAGAACTTGGAGTCCGATATTTGAGGGCAGGAAGCATCCAGCATGGGAGAAAGCTGAAGACCGGGAGACTCAGCAAGTCTACTCTTCCATCTTCTGCTGCTAATTAGATGGTGCCCAGCCAGACTGAGGGTGGGTCTGCCTCTCCCAGTTCACTGACTCAAATATTAAACTCCCTTGGCAACACACTCACAGACACACTTAGGAGCAATTCTTTGCATCCTTCAATCCAATCAAGTTGACACTTAATATTAAGCATCACACCATCCCTTTCTCAAGTGCTTTCCTGTGAAACCCAAGTCCATCTTGCTCTTCCTCCTGAACTCTTTTCCTGCCCCCCAACCTGCCTCTGGATTTTATCCATTCTCCAATATCTTAGTTCATTTTGTGTTGCTATAAAGGAATACCTTAGGCTGGACAAATTATAAAGAAAAAAGGTTCATTTGGCTGAAGATCTAGATGGCTGAAAAGTTCAAGCTTTGGCGTCTGCATCTGGTGAGACCCTCAGGCTGCTTCCACTTGTGGCGGAGTGTGAAGGGGAGCCAGCATGTGCAGAGGTCACATGGTAAGAGAGTAGGATAGAGGGAAGAAGGAGGTTAAAAGGGATTTTTAACAACCAGCACTCATGGGAACTAACGGTAAGAATTCACTCACCTCCAGGGAGGATGTCAATCTATCCATCTGCCACCATAACCCAAATACTTCCCATTAGGCCCCACCTCTGACACTGGGGATCAAATTTCAAGATGAGGCTTGATGGGGACAAACATCCAAACCACAGCACCCTTAATCTGTGCACTCCCTCTTTTAGAGCCCAAGCCTAATGCGTGCAAAACAACCACATATCAAAAGCATTCTCCAGATGACTCTTTCACTGGGAAAGGGAGCTTGCTGTTAGCACAAGAGCTAAGCAAGCAACAGCTTTCAGGGAAGTGATAACATCAGGATCTGACAGTGGAGCCCATTCCAAATCTCAGCAGAGAGCCCCGGGGCCTGCAGGGACTATGCCTGAACCTTGGCACTGGTATCCTCAAGCCTCAGAAGAACCATTTCTGGAAAAGCAAATGGAAGCCAGAGGGCAAGGGAGTCAGAATAGCAGTGAGGCAGTGAGGACCCTGAGCTCAGCCCCCAAGAGCACACCCCTCCAAGGCAGCACAACAAGTAAGCACAGGCTTTCTGCCTCCTTCAGGCTAGATGTTTCTCCCCGTTCTAACTGAGAGCTGAAATATCCCTTAACTAGTTCTGTGACTGTGTTGTTGGTTATAGCTTCTCTCTATATTGGTATAGAACTTCTGGAGTGGGGTGGGGTGGTTTACAGCCCCTGCCCCTCATATCCACCTGCTCCAGGGCACGTACCTGTTTCCCTGCAGGCTGGAGATCCTGCTGCTGGGCTCTGAGTGGCAGTGACTTTAGCATTTTTACCATCTTGCTACTCAAATCTCAAAATGTGGGCCCTACACCAGCAGCTCCAGAATCACCTGGATGCTTGTTAGAAATACAGGCTCTACTGCAGACCCACTGAATTCAACTCTGCATTTCAACAAGACCCCACATGATTGTTAGACAGAGTCAAGTTTGAGAAACACTTCTTTTACAGACTTTTCAAACTGGGTGGAAATGGAATCACCTGGGAAGCTTTATAAAATATGGATTTTAAAACATGTTTAAATAGTTAAGTATTATATAAAGATTTTAAATCAAAGCTTGGTGCTGCTAACTCTAATGAGTTAATAAGTCCAGAACTTATATTTTTTATCTTCCATGGAGGTAGGAGGCCTGCAGAAGATGGTGGCAGACACAGGTGTCAGCCCAGGAACTGACAGCTTTTCAACCATAGCCTGAATTCCCCTCCGAGGGCAGAGCAAGGGCTTGTCCTTTAGTATCTGGACAGAGGAGGATTTTAGGGGCAGCAGGCAGTTGACTAGCATGAAGGATACATTGGGTCCCTGGTTAAGAATCAACAACTCTTTAGTGGAGGGATTAAGCTCTCTCTCTTCTTTTAGATCAAGCCTAGTAGTGATAAACTTCAGATGAACACCCTCAATACCAGTAAGCTCAAGTCACATGAGCATTAGCCCAACCTGGGCTCCCTCCAAGAATGACAACACTAACCGGCAAGAGGCTGGGATCCCAGCTGCCATCTATGGCGGAATAAGCCCAAGGAAGCTGGCCAAAAATCTAAGAATGGGGGTGGGAAGCCCCAGCCCAGAGTCTTTGCTGAAAGTGAGCCCTTTATGGGACCACAGGGTTCTTCTCATTTCTCAAAGAATAGGCTGCCTGACTAGACCCTTCCCAGATTTTGGACCCAATTGGCCTTAATCTTTTCTATGAAAAATTGGCTTATATTACAATCTGAGTAGTTTAACTTATTTATTGTAAAGAAAATCTGCCCCAAAATGGGTAGCTGAAGGAAATGAAATAGGAGATCTGTCCCCCAGTAATCTTTTTTAAAAGTACGGGTTCTCATCCACCGGGTGCACTTGGGTGGAAGAAGCGGGGTAATGCCTCAGAGCAGGTGTATGACCTTCAATAAGTCATCTCCCAGAACTGAATATGTAAAATAGGGGCATTCCGTTTCAATAATCTGTAAGGTGCACCTTCCTATTTAAACTGTGTATGGTCCTACCTAAAGGCTGAGGCTTTAATTTTAAACACTTGCAATAACTGTTACAATCCCAAAATTTGATAGCATAGTTTCTTCTGATTGGAACTTGGTCTATATTTCCATCAACTACGGAATGTGTAGAAAACTCCCGAGAGGATGTAAGGGGAGACCATGCAGGCAGGATGGGGTGTCACCAGCCCTGACTGGAGGTTGCTGATGTGCTTGTTTTGTTCCACTTCATGGAGCAGCAAAGATGAATGAATCTTTTGAGCCCCAGCCAATCAGGCTTTCACCGCCATCTCTCCACCAAAATACACCCTTTCCAAGGTCAGCAACAACTTCATCGTTAAAACAATGACCGAGCTTACCCTTAGCTGACTACGTCTCTCAGTGGCATTCCTCACGGCTGACCCCTCTGCATCCTTGAAATACTGTCTTCCTCTGGCTTCCAGGACGCCCCATGTGCCTGATTTTCCACGTACTTCTCTGACCGCTCCTTCCTGGTCTCCTTTGTTTGTTTCTTCCCATCTCCACAAATACTTCATGCTACAGTGTCCCTGGTCTTTCAACCTCTTCTCTTTTCTCTCTATAGCTACTCTCCCTGGTGATCTCACTGGTCTCATAGCTTTAATAGCACTAAGGATTTCCAGTGTTACATCTCCAGCCCTGACCTCTCCCTGCTCCAGGATGTCAAGTGAGCCTCTACTGACCAGAGATGCTTGAGACAAAGGAGTCTGTGTTCCCAGTGTAAGCGAGGGGAAAACCACCTTGAGGCTAGTAAGTTTTTAAGGCTTTTTTTTTTGTAGAGGAAAAGGAGTATTTACTGCTTACTAGACAAGCAGAATGCATTTCAAAGTCAAAAGGAAGCTTATGAGGCACAAGGGAATACTCTATAGATGGCTGTCCTTGTCTTATGCACATTCATTAATTCATTGCACAGAAATAATATGTCCAGGAACCTGGGGGAATCACCCCTTTGAGAGACCTTGTCCTTGGAGTACCTCTGGCTCAATATCAGGAGGAAGACAGAGAAAGACACCTATTCTTTCATGTTGGCCATATGTATGAATGAAGGAAACAAAGGCATAGTTCTGCATTGCTTAATAAATCAAAACACCCTTTAAAGGCAATGGTATATATTCAGCAACCATATTTTGAACACCAACTAAATGTAAGATGCATGGCAGGTTCTGCGTGCCACTGATGCATCTGCATGACCTTCTCAAGGCTATCTGTCACAGCAGCCCCGAAACCCTGGCCTCTAAGGGCCTACGTGTTCTGGAGTAAATGGGCCAGGCCAGCACCTCCAAGAAGCAGGGGCTCACCCCATCCTGAGCCACCTTCCCAACCTCTCAGCAAACTCAGCATCAGTGGCCCTCTGACCCCAACGGCCTGTGTGTCCCTACTTGTCTGAACACATAACAATTGTCTTTCTTTTAATTGGCAGTCTTTGGAAAACAAGTACATGAGTGAGCACAGAGCAAAGAGTGTAGTCTGGGAGCTATTTCTCAGAAGTCTCTTTTGAGAAAGAGTTTCTAGTCCTTCCCCACTTTCACGAGATTAGAAAGATAGGAACAGGTACATGGAGGAAGTGGTCCACAATGTGGAAAACGTTTTTGGATTTGATAACCACGCTAATGAAGCCCCAAAGCTATCACCTTTGGATGGGTTTCTCAAACATGGAATTCTACCAGGATTTCTGTCAACAGGCCTCCTAATCCCCTCTCTCCTGCCAAGCCACATGCTACACAAAGGTGAAGAACAAGCAAGGCATTGAGACACGCGTTCCATCCAGCCAGGGGATGCGCAGTGTCTGCCCACGCAGGCCGCACCATTATCAGCAGGAACTGACAGCGGGGTCTGTTCTCCCCTCTCCAGGCAGTGGAGGGGCGCTTCCCACCTCTGACCTGTGACTGAGCCCGGCCTCAGCCGAAATCCCAGGAGACGCCCCGGCCTTCCATCTTGCTTCCTGTGCTAAGACCTGATCAGAATGAAAAATGGTAAAGGTCCTTTTATATTGGAAAGGCCTTTATAAAGCTTGCCTTTACTATTTTATAATCTCTACATTTCGTTGTCCTTTTAAAATCATAAAAGCAAGCAGAAACGTGAGGAGGCGCTGCTTTGTTTATTTGCTCTCCCATTCAACAACTGGGCTGCCACATTACCAGTTCCCCCTACTCCTTGATTTGGAAATGGACACTAGAAATGTTTCCCACTTGTGACTGATGCTGCAGAAACCTCAACCTGTTTTCAATTACCCTGTTGTACCTCGCAAGATTCCATCCCTTTTTCAGTGGAAAGAAAGCCATGGCTGAGGCATTGCAGGTCTAGTGTGGCTCTCAGACGGTTTGGGAGCAGCTGACACACATTCAAGAGCAGGGAGGTCCCTAAGGCTGGCTGAGAACAGAGCAAGGGACCAGAGGTGAGAGGCGCCCCACAGGGTTGGATCCCTCGCTACAGGCGGGAGCAGTGGGGTCCAATGCACCTTGGTGAGGGCATTCAGCAGCCAGGTCCTGAGTAGCTGAAATACTGGATACACAGAGGGCAATGTCTTTGAGCCACATCAGCTGGGTAGGACTGAACAGACGGTCATTCAGGCCTTTGTGGGTATCAGCAATCCATTGGAAAGCTTAAAAGGCAGATTCCAGGCTCAAACCTAGATTCTGATTCAGCAGGCTTGGGATGGGGACTAGGCAGAATCTACATTATTCCAGCTTTTCCAGCTGATTCTAATGTAGATGGACTCTGGATTGCCATTTGAGATGCAGTGGTATAGAACAAGGTCGGTTAGACTGGAGACATTAACCAAAGTAATTTGTAGAGAGAATATGCACGCTCAAAGACCTGAGGACAAATTTAAGGTCAGAGTCTAGAGAAATGAACATGAACACACTCATAGCTTGAAGGTTAGGCTGGGAGGCCCAAAGGAAACACAGGTTAAAAGGCCCAAGGGAGTCACAGGGGTGAACAGCCCTCAGAGAAGCCTCTGCAAGCCCATGATCTGGCAGACGGCACACACGATAGTATGGCAGATGGCACATACCAGCTAAACCCTAAATACATAAGGTTCATATCACATATAGGAAAACAAAGAATGACCCTAAGCAAGAGGCCTGGCCCCTCCAAATCTACCATTAATAGGCAGTTCCTTAGAAGCATGGGTCCATTGGGGAATTTTGCATTGCCTCAGCAGAAACTATGGTAAGCACAGGTGTTGCAAGGAAGCCATAGTTCAATGGTTCTACATCTATTATGCAAACAAGGATGAAGCTAGGTTCTATGAGAAACTCTAAAGGTGACACAGCTCTATTTTCAAAGAGCTTATGATATAATCATAAAGCACTTTAGAAAAATTGGCTAATTAAGTAAACCCAAATACTGGATAACATCGAAGCGGTTGACTGCAATCTAGTGTACAAGTGGGTCCTGTGCAGATAGGAAAAAGCTCACAGAGTAGGCAGAGGGTTGGGACTAAGTGATTTAAAGCTCTCATAATTCTTTCTGTATAGCCCTTTATTCCAGCAGGCCTGACCATGTTCTATGCATCTCATACCATCTGAAAATACATCGCAGCCCCCTTGTTCCCCTCACAGCATTAGTTCTCACCTTGCAGCTTTTGGGACCCACACTCAGCTTCATGCCCTGTTCCTATTCTCATCTTCTGATATTCCATCTTCCCCATTAAGGTTTTACCATGCCCTTGAACATGACATTAGATACCTCTCCAGTTTTGACTTTTGCTACCCTCTCTCTCCCCACACACAGCACAGTAATGATTTGCAAACTCCCTCCAGCCACCTTGGATATATAATCACACCCCCGATCCAACCTTGCCCCTGACCCTTGCATCTCCACATTTCATTGTCCTTTGGAATGGCCTCCATGGGCAGCAACTCCATGGGACTTTTCCACTCCCAGAGAATTCATGCATCCATGAAAGGAAAGAACTAATGGGGTGAGTATGAAGGCAGAAAGGAGAGATGGGAGATAAGGAGCAATCGTCAGACAGGAAAACCCACGTTTTGAGATCAATAATAATGTCTTTCCCCTCAATCAGGATACCTCCTCATCTCAAGTACTCTGTTGGGAAAGGAGAGTAGTTGTTTCTGGACTCAAATAAAGATAATCTTTGGCTTGAAGCACTAGATGAGCATAGCCTTCTACATCTTGATGGAACCTCATGGGAAGGTGGAGGCTGAAGCACAAACAACATGTAAAGGAAAGTCTTGATGAGATTGAGCATTAATGGAAGAACTTGACTGGCCTGGCCTGATCTTCACCTAAGCCAGGTTGCTGGAGGTATATTCTTGCTGAGCTTTATCTGTGGCCCCAAATCCTTTGGGGATTTAGAACGAATGGGGACTCTGCAGTCTAGGTCTCCACATGATCCCCAGCTGGCTTTGACAGGGATCATGTGGCAAAAGAAATCATGTGATGAAATCATGTGGAGAAAGAAATTATGTCCCATGTAAGAACCCACTGTCTGAACACCCTACTGCACTATCACTGGCGGAAGACAAATCTGATGCTTTAGGGACTTACATAGTTCACTTCTTCTCATTTGAACCTCTCTATTTCTCAGACACACATGCACAAGTGCGTACACACACACACACACACACACACACACACACACAAAGGACTTTGAACCACCTAAGGACAAGAATAACTCCATATTCATGTTCCATAATGCCTGGAGAATGCTTTTCACACAGTAGGCTTTCAAAAAAATTCCTACCAACAAGCAGAATTCAAAATATTAAAGTAAATGATGCTACTAAAAATCTGAGCCATGGGAACATGCATGAAGAACGGCAGGTACGAATATCTTCAGGGTCCCTCTCATAGGGGTGCAGCCCCACAGATGTTTATAAGCCCTTTAACTCATAGGCTCAGATTAATCAAGCAAAGAGACTAATAGAAACTTGTCAAGTCTTATATCTCCTTAATTTTGCCTTATGCTAAGTTTCCACGATAGGGAGAAGCTATGGCCGGTCAGGAGTCATCAGCCATAGACCAGCCCTTGGAGGCATAGAGATCTATAGCCTAGATGTGTAGCTTGATTGAAGGCTGTGTCAGTGGCTAGGAAAGTAAGGATAAGTAAGAATTATCTATTGTATCCACTCTATAAAATTGTAAAAAAGCTACTCTTCACTTCCCCAAGAACCCCTCATTGATAAAGATTTGCAGAAAGTGTCTGTCTGGGGTCCCCATTGTTTCCTTTACTTGTCATGAGTCAGCCACAGCTGTTTCCCTCCTTATCCTCATCTCATTATCACTGGATGTCAGCAGAGACTTTAGGAGAAAGCTCATGGGGCTACGGCCCTGCCTCCGTTGCACGAGGATGAGAAGTTTCAGGAGACATTTTTCACAAGGGCTTGTCCAGGATATGGGCCAGTCCCACAGCATTCCAGCTTCTTGAGGGTTAGCTGAAAACCTTGTGGGAAGAGAAGACCCTCTAAGCATGAGAAAAACCAACATATATTGGAATGTTCTTGTCTTCCCAGATAAGTTGTGTTTTGTGAATACAGCAACATGTTATTTCTCCCAGGAAAAGATAAAACAAACTGATTCAAAATGTACTGAGGCAAAAAGAGCTGTAGAAGAAAATTAGTCTTTAGATTCCCTAACTTTTTGTGTCCCATAAATAATCTGTGGCCTTGTCCCAGAGAGAAAAGTGTCTGCCATTTTGGCAAACAAGGTATGATATGATCTCAGAGAGAGAATAGAGTTGCCCTTTCTTGGGGAAAGACCACAAGGACAAACGTAAATGAAAAGAACAAAGACTCTGTATTGTTGAGCTGAATGGCCACCCAAATATCCCAAAGAATGAACTTTAACTTTCTCAACAGAAAGGCAACCACAAGAAGTTTGGCAGCTCATGGAGAAAGTTCCTTCATGAATGTGTAGCCTTTACAGTGCTTCATCTTTATACAGAATTAACTCTGGGCCTGAAAGATGTGTGGCTTTTCCTGTTTTGTTTTAATGGCAGACTCAGAACACAGGGTACAGTTTTGCTTCTGTCTTTAAAGTTGTCCTTGCTTTGCCCTCCAAGGCCTGTAGCCAGCCAAGCATTTTTGGCGAGACAGAAACACTCTCCGATCCCAAGAATGCCCAGGAACTAACAGACATAGGTGGCTCCTAAGCTTATTTCCTGTGTTCAGATTCAAGAGTGGAATCCCAGTTTGGCCTGGCTACAGAGGCTGGAAGGTAGAAAAGGTGAAAAATTCTCTAAAATGTTTCCAGGTTTTCTATTTACTGGATAGACAACAAACCAATAGCTGTTTGGAGGAGCTAGCTGGCTGGCAGCAATTTTCCAAGAATTTCCAAATAGCAGTACGTGGCCTAAGAAAGGGAGGTACCAGGAAAGAAGTAAGAAGGGAGCAAAGTAAAAAATAATTTATTGGTGCTCTTGGCAATATAAAGTTGAAGTGGACAGCACAGCCAAAAGTACCTTGCTACAGCAGTAAGGAAATTAGCCAAGGGTGGTGTCAATTAGAGATACAAGGGGTGGTAATTTCACTCGAGAAGCCAACTCTAGGCAAAGGGAATGAGTGCTGAGCAATTGCCCCAGCAACATGCCAAGGTGTGTGCTATTTGTTTTCACTAGGACTGCTAATAGGGGTGTGTGTGCGTGAAAGAGAGAAAGGGAAGTAGATCATACTATTGACAGAGAAGGTGAAAGGGTTGAGGAAGGCCTCTCTTCTCTCTGATTTACTGTAAAGCATGAAGAGTCACTGTCTTCAGTACACAAAATAATACCTTGGGAAAACAGGAAGCCAAACTTTCAAGAAGGCAAGGGGCACTCAAAACCAGAGACAGGACAAGGATGAATGAAAACATGTGGCACAGAAGTGAAAAGAGAAAAAGAAGACTTGCTTTCTTGGAATTACACAATTGGTCTGAGTCTCATTCTTCGGAAGTTAAGTCCAGTCCTTCTGAAAAAGATGTGTGGACCACTGAAGAGGAATCATGATGATAGTTCACCCCCTGCAGGCTGTGGGAGAGGAGGTTTGGAAGACAGGTGGGAAGTTGGCTCTCTGAGTAATATAGACAAGGAGGAGGTACATTGTCCTTTGAGAGGTGACAAGGAGGCGACCATAATTTAGCAAAATACTACTGTTCCCTAATGATACATGTGCTTAGGTATTTCTATATCAATGGCTGTAATGAAAATAGTATAGACTTGAGTCAAACAGACACAATTTTTCTTTGTGTCTGTTTACACAGCAGGAATAATACTAATTACCCCAATCTTGGCTACAGAGTTTGAATGAAACAGTGCCTGGAACATAATAGACATTCTTTAGATTTAATTTATTCTCTACTCCTCTTCATGCTGAGATAAAGAGTACCAGTAGAAGAAGGTTGAGACACATTCTCTAGAGACAAAAAAATTGAAATGGCATAAGATAATCAGTGGCTTTACCCATTTATTCTTCCAATGAAAAGTTGAGTGTAATGGACAAGAAAGGAAGGGATGAGAAACAAAAGACAGTGGACAAATGGAATTCCAAACAAGCTGTGTATGGCTGGTCCTGGATTTCAGGCACTAAATGTAGAGCCTCTAGTTAAGAGTGGAACATTTCTCACAGTGCCTGGAGACCAAATGAACTAATCTAGAAGCTTTAACTAATGTGAAGGAAATGCCAGACAAAACAATGAAGAGAAACTATAAAGAATAAGAGTTGTGGCAAGAAAGATAAAGTTGGAAAGGTAATCAGTGAATCACATGAAGAAATAACTAAAAATCAGGCAAAAACAATACTAATGAACTCAGGTTTCTATGTTCCCATGTCAGAGCATGGACAACAAAAAACAAGATTCCAACACTGAATGGAAAATCTGATCTCAAAAGTTTTGCCAGTGGCCAGGCGTGGTGGTTCATCCCTGTAATCCCAGTACTTCGGAAGGCCAAGTCTGGCAGATCACCTGAGGTCAGAAGTTTGAGGCTGGCCTGGCCAACATGGTGAAACACTGTCTCTATTAAAAATACAAAAATTTGCCAAGCATGGTGGCACATGCCTGTAGTCTCAGCTACTCAGGAGGCTGAGGCACAAAAATCGCTTGAACCTAAGAGGCAGAGGTTGCAGTGAACTCGGATCATGCCACTGTACTCCAGCCTGGCCAACAGAATAAGTCTCGGTCTCAAAAAAAAAAAAAAAAAATTTTTACCAGAACTTGTTGGAATGGAGCTCAACATTACAATACTGCAAACATGCTGAGAAGGGAAGACAAAGTAGTTGTAGGCCTAAATAATGCTCTGCATTGCTGATGGCATTACTCATACACTGTGGGTATGGTACACATTTCATGGAGGGTAACTGAAAATATGTAGTGAGTGTTGTGATATGCCATCAGACTCTTCCTTCAGAACCAAAAGAGCCATTCTCCTAGTTGCAAGAGTATAGCCTGCTGCATTGGTTTCTGATAGCTGCTGTCACAAATATTAACACAAATTTCATGGCTTATGTTTTAGACAAATGCTAAAACTGTTTTAAACAAATATAGTTTTAGGTATCAGAAGTCTGAAATGTGTCTTGTGTGGCTAAAATCAAGATGGTGGTAGGGCTGCATTCCTTTCTGGAGGTTCTTGGGAAGAATCTACCTTTGTTTGTTTGTTTGTTTGTTTCTATTGGGGTTTTCTGGGAATTTTTTTTACTTTTATTTTTCTTTTGTCTTTTCCAGCCTTTAGAAGCTGCCTGCCTTCCTTGGCTCGTGGACCCATTCCATCTTCAAAGTTGAGTCTTTTTCATATCACATTGTTGACACTCTTTCCCTTCTACCTTCCTCGTTATAAGGATCCTTAAAATGCTGGACCTATCTAGACAATCCAGAATAATATCTACATCCTAATTTCATCTGCAACCTGAATTCTTCTTTGCCGTGTAATCTAACATAGACTCCAGGAATTAGGATATCGACCTCTTTGGAGGCTGTTATTCTGCCCACCATGTCTGACAGCTGCTCACACCTGAGGCTCTCCCAAGAGTTATCTCTGGTTGAAAGCAGCTGCCTCACACAAGGTTATGCTCCACAGGAAAAATTGGCACCCAATGCCTGGCTGGATGCCAGTTTTGAAGGCCCAAAGGTCCAGTCTCCCACATACATCAATATGGAACAATCTTCACTAGGCATCCCAGCTCTAGGGTCCCCTTGAATCAACTGAAGCCATTGCTGCAGTGTATGGCAAAATTCAGTTTTTTTCTGTGACTAGTCTTGTTATTTTTTTTAAGTCCCTCCAAGATGTTGTTCTAAAGAGCTCTCTCCAATATCTTCCTGCTAACAAATCTCTGTTTCAAAGTGTTTCTGGGAAACCCAATCTAAGGGAGTGGACTTCAGGAATGGTCAGTAGAAGCTGATTCTAAAATAGGATTTAGGGGATGGAGCACCTGCTATCCCATTAACAAGAAGGACCCCATCATTAGTGAAAACTGAAGTATGTATGGCTCTCACATATTATACTAGTGTGTTAAAATATTCATTGGTGGTCAGTGAGATGGGATACAAGTGGAAAGAAATGCACTAAAGGATGCAATATCTTTGACATTTGAGCCATTCTGGGGAAACTGGGATTGCTGATGCTGAGTATTATCTGTGTATTGGGAAAAAGAAGGTAAATCTGGGAAAGGGGATCTAATCAGTTGCCTATTCAAATCAAATTATGATAGCAAGAAGACTTCCTTGGGAGCATTAAAAAGAGACTGTTACCTTATGTAGTTTGAAAGCAGAAAAATTTGAGAATCAGGCCGAGGATTCACTTATAAGCATAGCAGAACTCAAAAAATGTAGGATTCTCAATCCCAGCAAATCTTGAAATTCCCAATCCCCTCAGAACCATTTGCTCCTATAGAAGTGATGCACTCGTCTTAAAGTAAAGGCTCCTCCCTTAGCTGAAGACAACACAGGGTTCTCTGCCTGTGAAACAGCATGGCTTCCCTTGGGATTTAGGTCACATATACCCTCCTGGCCACTAGTAGGTTGGTTTGCAACAGAAGCTGGCCAGGAAAGTGCTGAGTCAGCTAGGAGAATAATGAGCCCATACCTCAAAGGGGCTGCAGGTCCCAGCCAAAATGTGTCAGCAGAGGTCAGTAAACTGTAAATGGGACTAAAGTCTGAGGAGCCTGGATCAAGGGGAGTAGAATACAAGTTTGAACAAGGGAGAGATGGTTGCTGTGAAGATACTCTCCTACACTATAGGATTCATCAACTCTGGTAGGCACCCAGGCAGACGGTGGTTAACGTTCTGCTAGCATAGCTCTTGGAAACTACTATATTCTCCTGTAATATATCATGAAAGAAAAAACCAAAATACTCAAAGGGGTGGGCATGCAATGTAGAGATAAAATGGAAGCTGGAAAACCTACCAGCAGATGATGTTCTATGATATATCAGAAAGATATTGTGTTCACTAAAGTGATGAGAGATAAAATGGGAGCACAGCAGCAACAGCATTAAGAAGCTCAGTGGTGCCTGTCTTCTGCAGGCCAAGCTGATTATAAAAATAAAAAAGTGGTAATCCCTTACCCAGTTTCCAGGACTAAATCAGTTTTCAAATCTCCCACTGTTTGGCTGAAGGAGAGGCCAAGTACCCAGAAGAAACAATTCTACAATGCCACAGCAAATGTGGAAGTTTTTGCCTAAAAGACTATAGTCATTTATTCAAGTAACTCTAAACTGAGAAAAGGGGAATATTCAGACACTTTGAGGCTGATGGAAACAGGGTCAAAAATAACATGGATACCTAGGGAACTGAAGCATCATCATGCCTCCCTTGTTAGAGGACATAAAGGGGGCAGATGATGGAGTTGGGCAAGTTGGATCAATGAAACTTACAGTTGGCTTTTTGAAAAGAAAAACAAAATTGACAAAACTTTGGTTAGACTAACCAAGGAAAAAGAAAGGACTCAACAAAATAAAATTACAAATGAAAGGAGGTATTAAAACTGATACCATAGAAGTACAAAGGATTACAAGAGACTGCTATGAACAATTATACACCAACAAATTGGATAATCTAGAATAAATGAATACATTCCTAGAAACATACAAGCTTAAAAGACTGACTCATGAAGAAACGGAAAATCTAAACAGACCAATCACAAGTAAGGAGATTGAATCAGTAATCAAATACCTCCCAAAAAAGAAAATCCTAGGACCAGATGGTGTTATTGGTGAATTCAATCAAACATTTAAAGAATTAACATCAATCCTTCTCAAATTCTTCCAAAAAATTGAAGGAAATATTTCCAAATTCATTTTATGAGGTCAGCATTACACTGATACCAAAGCCAGTTAAGGACACTACAGGAAGAAAAAATTACAGGTTAATATTCCTGATGAACATAGACACAAAAGTTCTCAACACTAGAAAACCAAATTCAATAGCACACTGAAAGGATTGTACACCATAATCAAGTAGGATGATCCCTGGAATACATGGATGGTTCAGTGTACGCACATCAATCAGTGAGATACACAACATAACAGAATGAAGATTAAAAATCATATCAGTGAGAAGGATCCAAGATGGCCAATTAGGAGCAGCTCAGGATTACAGCTCCCAGTGAAAGCACAGAGGGTTAGTGGACTCCGCATTTCCAGATGGATTTTTGTTGCCCACAGACCAGGAGATTCCCAAGCAGAGGAGCGCCACGGGTCACCAACCCGGCTGTTTTGGCTGGCACAGCTGTTTTGGCCGGCACCCTGGCGCAGCAGTTCTCCATACAAAATACACAGGTCCAGGTGCCATTTTAGCTGGCGATTGGAGCTCCTGGGAGACAGAGTTGCCCATTCAACTGAT
>NW_016107385.1:1970781-1972558 GCF_001604975.1 Cebus imitator
AAAAAAAAAAAGGGGCTCTGAGGTGGGAAGCCAGGTGATCAGGTTCAGCTTGTCCCACTACCACAACAAAACAGCAATCTGAAATGCTCTGGATTGAGAGTTTCACAGCAAGCACAGCTGAACCCGGGATGGTTCAGCTCTGTGGGGGAGGGGTGTCCACCATTACCGAGGCAGTCCACCACTACAAAGGTAGTCCACCATTGCTGAGGCAGCCCACCATTGCCCAGGCAGCCCGCCATTACAGAAAGAATCTGCCATTATAGAGGTGGGCGCCATTGCTGAGGCAGTTCTAATTATACCTGTATAAACGGGACTGCAGGGAAGTTCACACAGCAGCTAGGCGGAGCCCACAGCAGCTCAGCAAAGCCTCTACAAGTAGACAGTGACTAAGCTGCCTCCTCGCTGGGCAGGACAGCCCTGAAAAAAGGGAGCAGCACAACAGAAACTCACAAATAAACCCCTAACTCCCCAGGACAGAGCACCTGGAGTAAAAAAAGGGGGGTTTATGAGTTCTGCTGCAGCAGACATAAACATACCTGCCCAGCAGCTCTGAATGAACAACAAAGCCCACACCTCAGCACTTGAGCTCCTATAAAGGATACACTGTCTCCTCAAGGAGCTCCCTGACCCTGGTATATCCAAAGAATCACCTCATAAAGGAGAGCTCAGGCGGGTATCCTTCTGGGACACAGATAGCAGAAGAAGAAACTGGCAGCAACCCTTACTGTTCTGCAGCTGCTGCAGGTGATCCCCAGGCAAGCAGGGCCTGGAGTGCACCTCAGCAGTCCTACAGCAGAGGGGCCTGACTGTTAGAAGGAAAACTAAGAAACAGAAAGAAATAACTTCATCATCAACAAACTGGACGTCCACTCAGAGACCCAACCTGAAAGTCAACAACTACAAAGACGACAGGTGGCTAAATCCACAAAGATGGGAAGAAACCAGCACAAAAAAAGATGAAAACACCCGAAACCAGAATGCCTCTCCTCCTACAAGGGATCACAACTCCTCACCAGCAAGTGAACAAGGCTGGATGGAGAATAAGTGTGATTAATTGACAGACTCAGGCTTCAGAAGGTGGGTAATAAGAAACTTCTCTGAGCTCAAAGAATATGTTCTAACCCAATGCAAAGAAACTAAGAACCTTGAAAAAAGATTCAACGAAATGCTAATGAGAATAAACAACTTAGAGAGGAATATAAGTGAATTGATGGAGCTGAAAAACACAACACGATAACTTCGCGAAGCATACACAAGTTTCAACAGCCAAACTGACCAAGCAGAAGAAAGGGAATCAGAGGTCGAAGATCAACTCAATGAAATAAACTGAGAAGGCAAGATTAGAGAAAAAAGGGTAAAAAGGAATGAACAAAGCCTCCAAGATATATGGGACTATGTGAAAAGACCTAATCTACGTTTGATAGGTGTACCTGAATGTGATGGAGACGATGAATCCAGGCTGGAAAATACTCTTCAGGATATTATCCAGGAAAACTTTCCCATCCTAGCAAGGCAGGCCAATATTCAAGTCCAGGAAATACAGAGAATAACACAAAGATATTCCTTAAGAAGAGCTACCCCGGGCCGGGCGCGGTGGCTCAAGCCTGTAATCCCAGCACTTTGGGAGGCCAAGGCGGGTGGATCACGAGGTCAAGAGATCAAGACCATCCTGGTCAACAAGGTGAAACCCCGTCTCTACTAAAACTACAAAAAATTAGCTGGGCATGGTGGCGTGTGCCTGTAGTCCCAGCTACTCAGGAGGCTGAGGCAGGAGAAT
>NW_016107385.1:1972753-2027171 GCF_001604975.1 Cebus imitator
AGAAAATGCTAAGGGCAGTCAGAGAGAAAGGTCGGGTTACTCACAAAGGGAAGCCCATCAGACTCACAGCAGCTCTCTCAGCAGAAACCCTACAAGCCAGAAGAGAGTGGAGGCCAATATTCAACATCCTTAAAGAAAAGAACTTTCAACCCAGAATTTCATATCCAGCCAATCTAAGCTTCATAAGTGAAGGAAAAATAAAATCCTTTGTGAACATGCAAGTACTCAGAGATTTCATGACCACCAGGCCAGCTTTACAAGAGCTCCTGAAAGAAGCACTAAACATAGAAAGGAACAACCAGTACCAGCCAATCCAAAAAAATAACAAATGGTAAAAAGCTTCGACACAATGAAGAAACGGCATCAACTAACAGGCAACACAGCCAGCTGGCATCAAAATGGCAGGATCAAATTCACACATAACAATATTAACCCTAAATGTAAATGGGCTAAATACCCCAATCAAAAGACAGACTGGCAAATTGGATAAAAAGTCAAAACCCATCAGTGTGCTGTATCCAGGAAACCCATCTCACATGCAAGGATATACAAAGGCTCAAAATAAAGGGATGGAGGAGGATTTACCAAGCAAATGGAGAGTAAAAAAAAACAGGAGTTGCAATTCTTGTCTGTGATAAAATAGACTTTAAACCAACAAAGTTCAAAAGACACAAAAAAGGACACTACACAATGGTAAAAGGATCAATGAAACAAAAAGAGGTAGTGATCTTAAATATATACTCACCCAATACAGGAGCACCCAGATACATAAAGCAAGTTCTTATTGGCTTACAAAGAGACTTAGACGCCCACACAATAATAGTGGGAGACTTTAACACCCCATTGTCAATATTAGACAGATCAATGAGACAGAAAATTAACAAGGATATCCAGGACTTGAACTCAGACCTGGACCAAGCAAACCTAATACACATTTACAGAACTCTTCACCCCAAATCCACAGAATATACATTCTTCTCAGCACCACATCACGCCTACTCTTAAATTGACCACATCATTGGAAGTAAATCACTCCTCAGCAAATGCAAAAGAACAGAAATCATAACAAACAGTCTCTCACACCACAGTGCAATCAAGTTAGAACTCAGAATTCAGAAACTAACTCAGAACTGCATAGCTTCATGGAAACTGAACAACTGGCTTTTGAATATTGACTGGATAAACAATGAAATGAAGGCAGAAATAAAGATGTTTTTCGAAACCAACGAGAAAAAAGACATAATGTACCAGAATCTCTGGGACACATTTAAAGCAGTGTCTAGAGGAAAATATATAGCAATAAATGCCCACATGAGAAGCAAGGAAAGATCTAAAATCTACACCCTATGGTCAAAATTGAAATAGCTAGAGGAGCAAGATCAAAAAAACTCAAAACCTAGCAGAAGACAAGAAATAACTAAGATCAGAGCAGAACTGAAAGAGATAGAGACACAAAAAAATGCTTCAAAAAATCAATAAATCCAGGAGCTGGTTTTTTGAAAAGATCAACAAAATAGACAGACCACTAGCCAGATTAATAAAAAAGAAAAGAGAGAATAATCAAATAGATGCAATAAAAACAATAAAGGGGATATCACCACAAACTCCACAGAAATACAAACCATCATCAGAGATTATTACAAACAACTCTATGCACATGAACTAGTAAACCTGGAAGAAATGGATAAATTCCTGGACACTTGCCTTCTCCCAAGACTAAACCAGGAAGAAGTCGAAACCCTGAATAGACCAATAACAAGGGCTGAAGTTGAGGCAGCAATTAAGAGCCTACCACCCAAAAAAAGCCCAGGTCCAGATGGGTTCACAGCCGAATTCTACCAGACACACAAAGAGAAGCTGGTACCATTCCTTTTGAAACTATTCCAGACAATCCAAAAAGACGGAATCCTTCCCAAATCATTTTATGAGACCAACATCATTCTGATAACCAAAACCCAACAGAGACTCAACAAGAAAAGAAAACTTCAGGCCGATATCCATGATGAACATAGATGCAAACATCTTCACTAAAATACTGGCAAACCAATTGCAACAGCACATCAAAAAGCTTATCCACCATGGTCAAGTAGGCTTCATCCCAGGGATGCAAGGCTGGTTCAACATACGCAAGTCTATAAATGTAATTCACCACATAAACAGAACCAAAGACAAAAACCACTTGATTATCTCAATTGATGCAGAAAAGGCCTTTGACAAAATTCAGTAGCCCTTTATGCTAAAAACCCTCAATAAACTAGGTATTGATGAAATGTATCTCAAAATAATAAAAGCTATTTATGACAAACCAACAGCCAATATCATACTGAATGGGCAAAAACTGGAAGCATTCCCTTTGAAATCTGGCACTAGACAAGGATGCCCTCTCTCACCACTCCTTTTCAATATAGTATTGGAAGTTCTAGCCAGAGCAATCAGGCAAGAAAAAGAAATAAAGGGTATTCAAATAGGAAAGGAGGAAGTCAAATTGTCTCTATTTGCAGACGACATGATTGTATATCTAGAAGACCCCATTGTCTCACCCCAAAATCTCCTGAAACTGATAAGCAACTTCAGCAAAGTCTCAGGATACAAAATCAGTGTGCAAAAATCACAAGCTTTCCTATACACCAATAACAGATTTAAAGAGAGCCAAATCAAGAACAAACTGCCATTCACAATTGCTACAAAGAGAATAAAATACCTAGAAATACAACTAACGAGGAACATAAAGGTCCTATTCAAGGAGAACTACAAACCACTGCTCAACAAAATAAGAGAGGACACAAACAGATGGAGAAACATTCCATGTTCATGGTTAGGACGAATCAATATCATGAAAATGGCCACACTGCCCAAAGTAATTTACAGATTCAATGCTATCCCCATCAAGCTACCAATGACCTTCTTCACAGAACTGGAAAAATACACCTTAAACTTCATATGGAACCAAAAGAGAGCCCACATAGCCAAGTCAATTCTAAGCAAAAAGAACAAAGCTGGAGGCATCACACTACCAGACTTCAAAGTATACTACAAGGCTACAGTAATCAAACAGCATGGTACTGGTACCAAAACAGAGAGATAGTTTTGATTTGCATTTCTCTAATGACCAGTGATGATGAGCATTTTTTCATATGTTTGTTGGCCTCATATATGTCTTCTTTTGTAAAGTGTCTGTTCATATCCTTTGCCCACTTTTGAATGGGCTTGTTTTTTTTCTTGTAAATCTGTTTTAGTTCTTCGTAGGTTCTGGATATCTGGAACAGAACAAAGGCCTCAGAGGCAACACCACACATCTACAACCATCTGATCTTTGACAAACTGACAAAAACAAGCAATGGGGAAAGGAGTCCCTGTTTAATAAATGGTGTTGGGAAAACTGGCTAGCCATGTGCAGAAAGCAGAAACTGGACCCCTTCCTGACGCCTTACACTAAACTTAACTCCAGATGGATTAAAGACTTAAATATAATACCTAATAAAAACCTTAGAAGAAAACCTAGGCAAAACCATTCAGGACATAGGCATAGGCAAGGACTTCATGACCAAAACACCAAAAGCGTTGGCAACAAAAGCCAAAATAGACAAATGGGACCTAATCAAACTCCACAGCTTCTGCACAGCAAAAGAAACCATCATTAGAGTAACTTGGCAACCAACAGAATGGGAGAAAATTTTTGCAATCTACCCATCTGACAAAGGGCTGATATCCAGAATCTACAAAGAACTACAACAGATTTAAAAGAAAAAAATAAATAAGCCCATTCAAAAGTGAGCAAAGTATATGAACAAACACTTTACAAAAGAAGACATATATGGGGCCAACAAACATATGAAAAAATGCTCATCATCACAGGTCATTAGAGAAATGCAAATCAAAACTACATTGAGATATCATCTCACATGAGTTAGAATGGCGATCATCAAAAAAATCTGGAGACAACAGATGCTGGAGAGGATGTGGCGAAATAGGAACACTTTTACACTGTTGGTGGGAGTGTAAATTAGTTCAACCATTGTGGAAGACAGTGTGGCGATTCCTTGAGGACCTAGAAATAGAAATTTCATTTGACCTAGCAATCCCATTACTGGGTATATATCCAAAGGATTATAAATCATTCCACTATAAGGACACATGCACATGAATGTTCATTGCAGCACTGTTTACAATAGCAAAGACCTGGAACCGACCCAAATGCCCATCGATGATAGACTGGACAGGGAAAATGTGGCATATATACACCAAGGCATATTATGCAGCCATAAAAAACGATGAGTTCGTGTCCTTTGTAGGGACATGGATGAACCTAGAAACCATCATTCTCAGCAAACGGACACAAGAACAGAAAATCAAACACCGCACGTTCTCACTCATAGGTGGATATTGAACAATGAGAACACATGGACACAGGGAGGAGAGCATCACACACTGGGGTCTATCGGGGGGAAATAGCAGAGGGACAGTGGGGGGTGGGGAGGTGGGAAGAGATAGCATAGGGAGAAATGCCAGATATAGGTGATGAGGAGGAAAGCAGCAAATCACACTGCCACGTGTGTACCTATGCAACAATCTTGCATGTTCTTCACATGTACCCCAAAACCTAAAATGCAATAAAAATATTAATTAATTAATTAATTAAAAATCATATGATCATCTCAATAGATGTAAAAAATAAAGCATCTAACAAAACTCAACGTTGTTTTATAATAAAAACTTTCAACAAGTTCGGTATAGAAGAAATATACCACAAGATAATAAAACTATGTATATCAAGCCCACAGTTAACATTATACTCAATGATGAATAATCAGGAGCAAGATAAGGGCACCCACTCCCACCACTACCAATATTATTGACACTTGGAGCCAGAGCAATTAGGCAAGAAAAAGAAATAAAAGTCATCTAAATTGGAAAGGAAGAAGTAGAATTGACTCTGTTTGCAGATCATGCAATCTTATACATGGAAAACCCTAAATATTCAGCCAGAAAAACATTAGAACTAATAAGCAAATTCAGTAAAATTGCAGAAAACAAAGTCAGCACACAAAAATCAGTGTGTTTCTATACAGCAACAACAAAATATCAGAAAAATAAAGAAATAATTTTATTTACAATAGAATCAAAAACAATGAAGTATTTAGGAATTTAATCAAGGAGAGATAAAAGGTCTGTACACTGCACCTAAACTATAAGAAATTGATGAAACAAACTGAAGAAGACATAAATAAACAGAAAGGTATCCCATGTTCATGGACTTTTTAAAATTAATATTATTAAAATGTCCATACTACTGCAAATAATCTATAGATTCAATGCCATTCCTACCCAAATTATTAGGGCATTCTTCAAAGAAATAGGAAAAACAATCCTAAAATTTGTATGAAACCACAAACAACCCTAAAAAGCCAAAGCATTCTTGAAAAAGAATGAAGCTGGAGGCATTACATGTCCTGATTTCTAATAATATTACAAGCTATAGTTATCAAAACAGTACAGTACTGGCATTAAAACAGACACATAGATCAGTGAAACAGGATAAAGAGCCTAGAAATAAATCCACACATATAGGGTAAATTAACATTTGACATGGATACCAAAAATGGACAATGAGGAAAGAATAATCATTTTCACATATGATGTTGGAAAAACTGGGTATACACATGCAAAAGAATGAAACTGGACCTCTGTTTTATAGCACTCAAAAAAAAACCCTCAAAATCAACTAAAAACATAAATATAAGATCAGAAACCATAAAACTCCTACAAAAAAAATGGAAAAAACTTCCTTAACATTGCCTTCACAATTACTCTTTTAATATGACACAAAAAATGCAGTAAACAAAAGCAAAAATAAATAAATAGGACTACATCAAGCTAAGAAGCTTCTGCATGACAAAAGAATCAGCAAAATGAAAAGTAACATATAGAATGGTAGAAAATATTGGCAAACCATGTATCTGTTAAGGGGTTCATTTCCAAAATATATAAGGAACTCATACAGCTCAATAGCAAATAATAATTTAATTTAAATTAAATTATTTTTCGATTTATTAAATTAGTAATCCAATAATTTTTATTTATTAAATTAATCACCCAATTAAAATGGTCAAAAGACCTGAATAGACACTTTTCTAAATGCATAAAAATGTCCAACATGTTCATGGACAGGTGCTCAACATCACTAACAATCAGGCAAATGCAAATCAAAACTACAGTAAGGTATCACCATATACCTGTTAGGATGGCTATTGTCAGTAAGACAAGAAATAAGTGTTGGTGAGGATGTAGAGAAAAGAGAAAACTTCTGCACTCTTGGTAGAATGTAAATTGGCACAGTCATTATGGAAAACAGTATGGTGTTTCCTCAAAAAAATTTTAAAAAGAACTACCATATGACCCAGCAATCCCACTTCTGTGTCTATATATTCAAAGGAAATAATATCAGCCTCTCAAAGAGATATCTGCACTGTGTTCATTGCAGCATTATTCACAATAGGTAAGACGTGTAAACAACTTAACTGCCTGTCAACAAATGAAAAAAGAAAATGTGGCATACATGTAGTAGAATATTATTCAGCCATAAAACTGGAGAACATCTTGCTTTTTGTGGCAACATGGATGAAACTGGAGGGCATTGTGCCAACTGAAATAAGCCAGAAAAATGAAGACAAATACTGTACCATCTTACATATAGAATCTAAAAAATACATATGGAATCTAAAAAAGTCACACTCACTGAAACAGAAAGTTGAATGATGGTTGCCAGGGGCTGGAGGTTAGGGGAAATAAGAGTATGTTGGTCAAAGGATACAAACTTTCGAATATAAGTTGAATAAACTCTGAGAATCTAATGTACAGCGTGGTGGCTATACTTAATAATACTCTATTGTGTATTTGAAATTTGCTGAGAGTAGATCTTGTGTTCTCACCACAAAAACAAAAATGATGACCATCTGAGGTGAGGGATGTGTTAACCAACGTAATTGTGATAATCCTTCATTCACAATATATACATATATCAAATAATCATGTTGTACATTTTAAATATATGCAATTTTATTTGTCAATTATACCTCAATACAAGTGGGAGGAAAAAAAAACAAAGACAGTGTATGACCTAATGACACAAGTCCTCATATCATTCACCACTGTTGCACCAGGTATGTCTATATGTGGACCACTTATGTTCCGCTGATAGAGGAGGGGAAAAGCCAAGCTTTGTTCAAAACAGATAGGCCAGTTTGATGTAGAAATACAAACCAGAAAAGGTCATTAGTGTTCTCAGTACCACTCAGGAGTAACCCTGAAAGACAGCAGTGAGGGGACATCCTCCCAATAGACTTTAGGTGATACACCTGGCCACCCACTTTTTGTGGAAAGTGGCTCAAGGTAAATATATCTAAACTCATGGGCAATTGTAAATGGGCTTGCTGGTTGCTTAGTGGCCTGGAAGGAGAAAGAAAGATAAGGAATAAGGAGGTCTGGAGAAGAGGAATATGGAAGCGAACATGAAGTACAAAGAGCTTCATGAAGATCTTTGTATATCATGTTAACGCCCACCGTGGAAGAGGCACTTTCTAGTCAAACAGACAGAATGACTTGGCCAGGTGATGTCAGACAGCCTTTCTCATTAATTATCCCAGTGCTGGCACAGCAGGTATATGAACAGAGTAACCATGGTGGCAGGCATGGAGGCTGTGCAAGGCAGCTTACAAAATAGCTGATCTAGTGTCTGCTGCTGCTGAATGTCCAGACTATCAGGAACAGAGATTACTGACAAGCCCCTGACAAAGAACAATTCTTCAGAGTCCAAGCAGCCATGTGGTGGCCCAACAATTACATTAAACCTCTTTCTCCATGGAAGGGTCAGCAATTCATCTTGAAGGAAATCAACACATACTTGGGATACAGGTTTGCCCTTCCTGGCCATAGACCCTCAGCTGGCACCATTATCTGAGGACTTGCTTCATGTTTTATTAACTAACACAGGAACCCACAGAACATCCTGTTGTACTCAGAAACTCACTTTAGAATAAAAGAGGCACAACAATGAGCACAGGACCATGGGATCCACTGATCTGTCACTTTCTGTACCTTCCAGAAGCTGCTGACTTCATATGATAAAGGACACCCTTTGAAAGTACTGCTGAAACAACACATTGAAGATAATACTTAAAGATGGAGTGCTTAAGCATCCTGCATCCTCCAGGATGCAGTGTCCACGCTTAATAATATGTGACTATTATATGGTACTGCCTTCTCTATATAGATTACATGGTTCAGGATGGAAATAGGGCTAGTCCCTCTTACTATCTCACTCAATAACCTACCCAGGGAATTCATCCCTTCCATCACCACAACTCTGGGCTTTGTAGCTCTAGAGATTCTGGTTCCAAAAACAGAAACACTTATACCAGGGACACTATGAGAATCCAATTAAACTTTAAGCTATAGCTGTTGTCCAGGCATTTTATGTTTTTTGTGCCAAGAGGTCAACAGGCCAAAAAAGGTACCACCATTTTGGCATTGGTAATTGATGAGGAAAAGGTTGAGCTATTATTACACAAGGGTGACAGAAAAGACTATTTGGCTCCCAGGAGGACCTCTTCGGCATCTCTTGGTAATGCCCTAACCAACTGTAATGGTACATGAATGAAAGTAGTAGTCATGGCTTGAGAAGGGCATGGCAACTACAGGCTCAGATCCTTCATGGATGAAGTTTCAGGTCACCACCAGGTAAGCCACCTAGAGCAGAGCTTTCAGCCAAGGGGGAGAGAACTCCACACTGGGTTGTAAAAAAGGGATTTGATGAATGTCAGTTGTGTCCCTGAGAATAGTTGCATTGTTGAGAGTTGCAGTTTGTCCCATTAAGCTTCCTCTTGTACATTTCCCTAGGAAAAGAAGCAAACCAGAGTTCTAGAGGAGCGCTTCCCAGATAGGGTGATTTTTTTAAATAAGAAATATGTGGTCCAAGAGTTGCAAGGGGTGACTGTAACAGATGCTTTGATGCTTTGATGCACCACAAGCTTCCCCGCTTCAGTTCTGAGGACTCATTCCCCTAGCTGCCAGATGTGTTATCTGCTGACAGCTAGTTGTTGAGTCCTTCTTCTGGAATTGCCCTTGGCCAAATGGAGATGCCTCACCCAAGGTCATGACCTCTCCCTGGAGACAACCTGCATCCAATGAGAGGTCATTGCAAGTGCACAAAAGCTCAGCCCCCTTGCCTCAGCTTGGGACAATTCATGGGAAACCTCCAAACTCCGGAGCTCCTCAGGATCAGCTGAGGCCATTGTTGCAATACATCATAGTTTATCTTTTTCCTTTGCCCAGTGCTTTTGCTCACTCTCTCAAGGGTATTGAGGGCACTCCTTTAAAAAATTCCTACACACAGAGACTTTGTCTCTGAGTATATTTTCTTGGAACATGATCTAAAACATAATATACATCAAAATCTTTGAAAATATTCATCCACTTTAACCCAGTAGCCTAACATCTAAGATGGTCTAATGAAATGAGAGATTAAGTCATAATTTTCAGTTTGCTATTGTAACATAATTTTTTGAAACTATAAAAAACATAAATGTTCAAAAAGAAAGAAATACCTAAAATAATAGAATTCTTTACAGCCATTAAAATTCAAATTTTTGAGAAATACAGTGATATAGGAAAATGTTCACAATATAATTTTAAGTGGAGACAACAGGATACAGAACTATAAAAGTATAAATGGTTTGCAAACATATTACTTAAAAAACTATCACATTTAAGAGAAATTCAATGACCCCAGTGGTAAATATATGAGGAAAAAATTAAGGATACGTCAAATTTTGTTTAATTGAGTAAAATTTGATCTCACAGCCAGGTCTATTTTTAGGTAAAATAAAGATAGTAAATTCTCTAGCACTGGATATTTGAAGAAGAGCATAAATGACACTTAGCTTACTGTAGAGTGGAAGTAAGCATGAACTTAAAATGTTTCAGGCACCATTTTGCCCTCTGGAATTTGACTCCACAGTGTGTATCTTAGAAATACACAGTGTGGTTTTGGTCAGCTTGCCTCTGCTCTTCCTCAGCTTGCTTGGTTGATTTTTCTTAGTTAACAGCTTAACTCTTGAAGACATCTGACTTCTTTGGCTAACTTTTACAATTCCGTGAGAAGGAATTTGTTTGATCATCCCCACCTCAAAACCCTACAACCTTTAGACCTTTATCACAAGCACAGAGGAAAATAATTCAAAGAAACTCATGTAAGATGATACCACCAAGTATCTCTAGGCAATAGAAAGGAGTAACCCAGACCCACTATTAAGGGAAGAGGAGAGCTCTTAGAAAATCAGATTGGATATTGAGACAAGCTAATTGTGATGCTGTAATGTCTCATGTTTAAATAATCCCAGGTGCACATTTTCTGAATTTCATCAGAGCCCAACCATACCAAAACAGGTCAAAGAATCTGACTCCTTTCCACCACCAAGCCTAACATTTTCTAGACCTGAATGGAAACCAAACACTCAGTTTTCCCAGTTTCATACTCCCACCCAAGATACTCCAAACACCCGAAATAGATTATTTGAAGGCTCAAAGGAGGGAAATTAAAAAAAGACACTCCGTGCCCAACCACCGCTTCACACTCACATGGAAACTTGGCCTATGCTATAGACAGGGGAGATGACATTTCAGCTCCATGCAGAGAAGAGCCCTGTCTTTGCCTTCTTTGTGGCTTTTCCTTCAGTGAAGAGTGTCAGTCCCATTCTGTCCCCACCCTGCCCCTTCTAACCAAGGAGGTCCTAGCCTGGCCGTGGACGTGGAGTTCCTCAGAGCAATTGGAGCTCATGATTTTGTGTTCTCATGAGGTCATCAAGGTGTGCTGATAGCTTTATCTTTCCTTTTCACCTCATTTTTCTCTGTTACATGATTAAGATGCAGTGCTAGCCCAAGAGGAGTTGACTAGAGAACTGAAAAACAAACAAAGGGACCCCTAAAATGACTTCATAGTTAAAAGAAAAACTCAACAGTGAAAAAGTAAAGTCATTATAATGAACCTAGTTCTTCTCCATGTTGTCTAGGGCACTGGGAAAATCTTGATGTAGATCTACTGATTGAAGAAAAGCCCATGTGAAACCAAAACACTTGTATTTATCCAATGACTATTTTTAAAGCACTTGCTATGTATCAGGCACTGTACTAGATGCTAAAGATACGTAAACCTAGACACTGCCCTCATGGAAATTATATTCCAGCAGCTCAGATTTATCAGAAGATTGTCCCACAGCACTGGGTAGACTACACAACAGTGTCAGCCACAGTAGTGCCATGAGCTTATCCATCCCTTAAGTGTGTCTAGGAGTGCTAAGAAAGGGAAATACCAGCCAGAAACATCCTGTGAAGAGATTACCTGAAACAACCCAAGAAAATCTGCCCAGATGCATCTGTTTACTTCTCTTCCTCTGCTAAGCAGGAGAACAACATTGAATGGGAGAACAGAGATGTTAATAACCCCAAAGAGGTGCTACTATCTCAGCGTTAGCACCAACTCCCTGGGTGCGACTACAGTTCTGGGCAAAACTGCGAAGCAGGCAAAGTTGGTCTTGCAATCATCCCAACTTTAGCCTCATTATCAATCTCCCAGACATCACATGCACATAGCTTACCTTAAATCTGCCCCAAATCCTTCAATCAGCCTAGACATGTCTCTAGACCGCTGTCTGGTTTTAAATGTAAATGAGGTTTAACCTTACCAGGGATGCCTCAACATCCCCTGGCAGACCTTCCACCCAGACAGAAAGAAGTGGTGTAATGGAGCAAGCACGGGTTTGGGGCCAGAAAGACCTGGTTTTCCACCCCAGTTCCACTGCTTACTATTTTGTGACCACAGGCAAGTTACTTAACCTTGATTAAGCCTCAATGTTCTTGGCCACAAAATGCAGATAATAGTGCCTGCCCAAATATATTTCGGGAAGATTAAATACAAACAAGTTCTTCATTTCTTAACCTATCCTTCCTCATCTCGTAAGGAGAACCTATAAAGCTCAGCAAAAATACAATAAAGACATTTAAGTTATTTCTTTACAGGCATTGGCAGAAACCCCATCACGAATAGGGAGTACCTTCGGTAGTCTGCTGCAGTTGATTGCCTTGGCTGGGAGATGTGAGGCAGTTCCTGGTGCAATGTGAAAAAATCCAGGGGATTGCCTGGGCAAGACCCAGGCCTCTGGGCAAAACGTGTGGAACAAGCCGTCAGTTTTATAATCCCCCTAAGAAAGAGCCTGAAAAGCAAAGTGCATTCTTATTTCAAAGAGCTCTGGGTTCTAAATAATCTGTCCTGCAAATAGTAAAGAGAAGAAAGACAAAACTTGGCTTTATTTACAGAGGTGATGTTACAGGGATCCACCATCTGTTATTACCTGGCAATACCTTAGGGCTGGCCTCCACCACTGCTTCCTACACTAAGTACATGTAAAGTCTGTTGTTCAAGGCCCTGACCCACATCCAACCTGGACTCCCACCACTCTCTCTCAGACATTCTAGGCTAAGTTGTAACTCAGCCCTGTCTTCCCTGAACTGCCAACAGTCTTCTGCTTCATCCTGCTTTTCTCTCCCCCTACCAAGCCCTCCTTTCATGTTTCCCCATCAACCTTCTCCACATAGCCAAGACCCTGCAGAAATGGACCCTCTTCATCAGGGAGAGGCCATAGAAACTAGAATCCAGGATCAGGGTCCATAGACCAGGCCCTGGGGCCTGCTGGGGCCAGTCAGGATGGTGGTCTGGACACCATAGACTTGGGACTCGGTCCATAATGTGGCTGTCAACCAGGGCCCCCTTCAAATTAACTCAGGACCTTTTAGAAACATATAAATGCCCATATCCCCACCCTGAATCTTCTAAATCAATATTCCTTAGTGGATAAGAGAGGTAACTTGGCATCTGAATTTTTTAAAGACTCTACCCTGGATTCTAATGTGCGACCTTAGCTAAAACCCACGGCTCACAGATAGGAACTCTTCTATAAAAAGGAAACTGGATACTATGGCATGACTTCAAAGACTCTATAAATAGAGCTGATGGAAAATAATATAAAAAGTAGTAGTTGGACAACCTGAACATTTACAAATCAAAGAGTCCAGGTTATAAGTAGTTTGGGGTGTTCAAAGATCTGAGTAAGAAACCAGTGAAAGTTTCATTATTTCTCACAATTTACTGGGGAGCAGATGGGTGGAGGGGAGTGGAAACTGAAAATGTCTGGACATTTGCTCTGAAACTAACCAACACCTGTGGATCTGTAATTAGCAAAGTAAGGATAGTTGTGGCTAAAAATGTAGTTTGTAAATATATCAAGGACAGTAGAATGTCTCAAGCAATAAGCAAAAAGGCTTTCTTAAGGACAGAAAAATGCAAAACCACACGACATCTTGCTTTGGAAAGGGTAACCATAAGAGAAGACAAAAGAAACACAGCAGATGCTGTGTTTTGGGCTTGAGTTGCAGCATTTCATACAACAGCTCATGAAATTTTAATTGCTAACATTTAAAGGTTCAAATTGGCAGGGAGAGCGAGTCATATGGGCTGAACACTAACAAAAGATTATGATGGAAAGGTGAGGCTCTGTGGCACATCTCCAGCAAGGAGAAGTGCTTAGCAAGGTGCCCCGGGGTCAGTGCTTGCTCAGTCTAGATTGTATTCTGCATTCTAATTAGCAAAGTGGAAGCGAGAACAAAAGAGCCCTGAAAGATATCAGAAGAAGACTTGCACAGGAGGATGTTGGCAACTCCAAGAGAGAAGAGCAAAATGAGAAAAGTGAGCTCACAAGGCTTAGTCTATAGGTGGAAACAGCAGATAGCTGAGACTACTTATAAAAAGGCAAACTAGTTCATTGGAGGAAAATTCACTAGAACCCTTTACATTTTAGAAACAAAAGGACACAGACCACAAAAATGTCTCAACTAACAACATGGATAAGAATGGCCAGCACCCTGGAGAGGAGGTAGGGCTGTACAGGAGGCAGCAAACCCTCCAGATCAGGATCGGCAGGGGCATTGCCAAGGCAAAGCACATTGAGAATACTGATTAATCACTAACGAGAGTTTCTCTCTAGAAAAATACTGAAACGCTACAAAGATGTCTATTAACCAAATAATCCATTTGGAGATCTTTTTGCCCAACGGCTGTTATAATTTGGCTTCTCTTTCTAATTTCAGGTTAAGTTCACACTACTGTCACAATTTAATCACATGTGCAAGCAGCCAAAACCAGTAATACATCCATACCTCTACAACCACCTAATCTAAGAAGAAAAAGGGAGGTGGGGTTGGTGGTCAAGGAGAGAAAGGAATTTTCATTCCCCCGCATCTGCCCCTGGGATAATAACAGCCACCATGAGCTGAGTGTCTGGTATGGGTCAGACCTACATAAGACACATCATTCATATTGCTCACTTTAACTGCAATGGCAGAGTTGTGAGGCAATTGTTAGACTTATGACTTGAAGACGTTGAGCAACTTCCATACACATCTAGCAAATGCAATTATCTGGATTTGAACTTGTGTCCCTGGGACTGCTCAATCTAAGCTCTTTTTCTATGTTGCTCGGTCACACCCTGTTTAAGAGGGTTTTCTCCCCAGCTCCCCACTGCCCTCTGTTCTCCCTCTGTGCCTCTACAGCCTTAAGAGTACCATCTGACAGACCCAGCAGAGACCCTTTCACTGGAGCCCAGCCAATAAGTGAGCTTTTCTTTTACACAAAAATGTTTGTGGCAGTTTAGCTCCCTCTCTCTAGCTCCCTGTGGAGTCAGGGTGGGCAAAGATCCCCTTCTTCTGGGAGTGATCTTACTCCTTGGAAATACTTCACATAGAATTCTGTGGTTTCTAACAGCTGGGGTGACTCAACCTCTGGCCCACTGGATTAAGAATCAGGTAGAAGGGATTGAAAAGGTGCTCTGCGGTCAGTAGGCTTTTTTTTTTTTTTTTTTTTTTTTTTAGACAGAGTTTTGTTCTTGTTGCCCAGGCTGGAGCACAATGGCACAATCTTGGCTCACCACAACCTCCACCTCCTGGGTTCAAGCGATTCTCCTGCCTCCACATCCTGAGTAGCTGGGATTACAGGCATGCACCACCATGCCTGGCTAACTTTGTATTTTTAGTAGAGCTGGGGTTTCTCCATATTGGCCAGGCTGGTCCCGAACTCCCAACCTCAGGTGATCCGCCAGCCTCGGCCTCCCAAAGTGCTGGGATTACAGCCAGCCAAACCTGTCCCCGGTCAACAGCCATTTAAAAGGCCATGGAGAAAAATGCAGGAGCGCTTGAGAAGGGCAGAGAGCAAAGCAGCGAGGAGTGTGCCTGCTGGAGCCACAGTGTGAGGGTGTAAATCCTGGCCTCAGCCTGTTCTACGTGCACTTGGGCAACCTGCCTAACCTCTCTCAGCCTTCATTTTCCTATCAGCAAAATAGGTTGTAAGAAGCAACAAGGTAAAGCACTTAGTAATGCTCAATGGATGCTAGAGAAACAAAAACGGAGCAGAGACAAAGATTCCAGAGGCCTCGGGAGCACTTTCAACATCCCTAGATGAAGACCTTTCATATACTTAACCTCCCTTGTTCACTTCTCCAGGGACTATTCCTTGTTTCTCTTGTCTTGTGTACACTAATATACCTCTGAAGCTGTTCTTACAACCATTTCCCCTAAGTAGATGAGGGATAACAAACAAGCAAAACATGCGCTAAAGTTGGGTGGCTGAAAGCAATGGATTTCTTTGGAGAAAAAAAAAAAAGGTAAGGAGTTATGGGGCAGGGAAGGAGGAGAAATGAGCATAAAATTGGATTCCAGAGCATTCGATATGAACATTTCCAGCAATAGCAGATGTTTCTTGCTTACTTTAGATAAGACTTCTATGATTCAGACCTCAGGGCAAACTGAGAAGCTGTTAGATGTTGAAAACTTAAATCTAAACACCGAATGCCTGAACCCAAGCAGAAAAACAAGCCCAAACAAGCCTGCTGGACCCGCTACCCATCGCATCTCGCCGTGCATTGAACACCTACTACTTAGGCCAGCGGCCACCGCTGCTGCTGCCAAAACACAAGGTGGGTGGGACCTGAGCAGTGTTCTGCCACCAAGGAGGAAACTGGATGAGGGTCCTGCTTACTCAGTGGGTGGGTTCCATGTGGAAGGGTTTCCGGGCACATGCAGGCTCCAGCATGAGAAATGGCAAAGGCAGGGAACACTTAGGGGTGTCGAAGGAAGAGAATACAGTCACAGGTTCTTAGTCTCTGTTTCTGGTTGGGCCAGTAAAGCCCCTTCTTCATCCCTCTTTTCTGCTTATCACTAGAGACAGAAACTAAAAACTATGGCTTCAGGCTGCTAAAAGCCTAAAGCAAAATAAAACAGAACAACAAAATAAGGCGGGTTGGACAAGCTTACTAAATGATAGTATATACTATTTTACTATAGCTACTGGCCCAAAAGGCAGCTTTGGATTCCATCTTTGGATTTCTTGAGATTTTTCAATATGTAAAACAGAGTCGATTCTCACTCAAAATCTGCAGAATGAAAAAATAAAAGTCTGCATGTAAAGTGGCTGGGTCACTGTAGTCCACCCCAAAGAAGACAGGGAAAATGCATTTTACAAAGGCACACAGTGATGAGAGGTAACCCACATGGTAGGACACCCAGACTAGGCATCCAGCCTCTAAACAAATATGTAAAAGAATTTTCCAAGGCGCTTGTTAAAAATGCACATCCTGGTCGGACGTGGTGGCTCACGCCTGTAATCCCAGCACTTTGGGAGGCCGAGGCAGGTGGATCACCTGAGGTCAGGAGTTTGAGACCAGCCTGGCCAACATGGTGAAAACCCATCTCTACTAAAAACACAAAATTAGCCGGGCATGGTGGTGCATGCCTGTAATCCCAGCTACTCAGGAGGCTGAGGCAGGAGAATCACTTGAACACCGGGGGGAGTGGGGGTGGGATGAGCAAAGCCTGCAGTAACCTGAGATGGCGACATGGCACTCCATCTTGGGCAAAAAGAGTGAAACTCCATCTCAAAAAAATAAAATTAAAAATTAAAAATGCAGATCCTAAGGCTTCCCTCTCCAGGAGCTGAAACTCTGGGGTGGGGCCCAGGCATTTGCTTGTCTAACAAGCTCCTGGGATGATTTTGATCCAGGTGGCCTGTGGTTCACATTTTAAGAAACAACTGTTCTAAGTCCCACTGAATGGTAGCTTTACCCTGAGCTTCAAAGATGATCAGCATGCTGGCCACATTTTCCCCCAAGGCGAACTCTTTAGCCTCTTAAATACTAATGGATACCAGCAGCCTCCAAGACCTATGTGCAAATATGTTCTGGAGGAGATGACAGGCAATCCCACTCATCAACGAAGGGCTTATTTGAAAGAGAAGATTCTGGTGGGGACAGTGGCAAGAAAGGGGAATAGCATTATCTGAACCACAGTCCATGCCCCACTAAAACTTCCGTCACATGAAGTAAGAGCAGGTGCCCTTGGAGGGAACATTCCTGGAAAACATAGAGGTTTTTCTTGCTTAGTTTTAGAAAGCAGACAGGGTCAATCCCCCCATTACTATGAAATATGGGTAAACTGAGAGCTTAGTACGCTGCAAATCATCATAAAAATAATTTTATGTTATTACTGGCTTGATTCTAATGGTGGGGTTTTAGGAGGAACAAAATAATAAGGGAAATTTTTCTGCGTGCTTCAACAGAAAGAGAGAGAAGGGACGTCAGAGTTGAGAGACATTCATCGGAAAGCTGACTGATCCCCAGCGGAGTTCGTTCTTGGAAGCCCAAGTCCAAGATACACAAAACTCTGAGTTCAGGAAGCAGCCCCTCTCTGGACAAGGAGTGCAACATCTAACCAGGTATGTGAGTGAAGAAAGCAAACATAGGACTAGGGAGAAACTACTAATAGCAAGCTTAGCTCCCAACCTAAAGCCAATGACGTTAAATGCGATCTGCGCCCTGTATCCTGGCACAGAAACCAAGAAGGCAATGCCCCGCCCTCCCCTGTGCAGGATGCAGTCTGCAGCCTCAGGCTCAACCCTCTGCAGCAACCTTATGCCCTGCCTTCTTCCAAACCAAGACTCTCTTCTATTTTGTTCTACTGGTGTTTGCTGAGTGCCTACTGTGTATGCTTGGAAGTGTGAAGAAATGATCCTATCTGCCTAGCAGTGTGTATTCCTGCCATTCCAGAGCAGTTTCCAGTCTCACTTGAGATCATAAGATGCCCGTCAAGTCCCCTGCAGAATGTTAAAGAACAATCAATGATGAGAAATTCAACTTACAAGATCTGGAAGCATAAGATACGTATAAATGGGTTGTATTCCAAACGTTTCTTTTTAAATTCATAGTTTAGAGGTCAGAACACATTTTCCAAAGGGACAGTGCTGTAAATACTCATCAGATATATAATCTAAACCTAACAAATTCATAATATAGCTAAAATTATCCACATGTGCCATGAAAACAAGAAAAACATTTCTCCTACATTATTATAATTACATTTAAAATAACTCAAAAATATTTTTGAGCAGTTATCCTTAGTGATGGCATCCTTGGGAAATAATGTTTAATTAGAATTTAATGGAAAGGAGATTTCAGTAGAAAGTATGAGGAAATCTGGACTCCCAAGGACTTTAGATTCTTATCTCACATTCTTTAAAAATTATCTCTGTTTGTAAAAATGCTATATGTTTTTGTGGAAATTTTGGCAGATCCATTAAAAATTTAAATACAAATATTAAAAATAAAGTTAAATATGAAACTAAAAATTAAAAGTTAATATGTATTTCTATCCAAGATTTTTTAATTCTAAATAAATATGCATGTATTTTTAACTTGAAAAGTAATTTACAAATATTTTTGTAATCTACTTTTTCACTTTTCTGTTATCAAATTATCTATTTTATCATAGTCTTGTCAACATTGTAGATTAGCTTTCTTCTTAATCCTTGCCAAATTGATTAAATAAAAATTATATCTCATCTTAATTTTTTATTTATTTGATTACTGTTGAAATTGGTCTTTACTCTTCTCCAATTTAATGGCCACTTGTATTTTATGCATATATAATTATAATTAATTACCTTTTGCATGTTTTACCTACTTTTCTGCTAGACTACTTATAGTTTTCTTGAGTTGAAAATGTTGTGAATATAAAATAATACCTCCTTGGTTATTTACGTACTGTAAATATTTTCATAGTTTATCATTCAATTTTGATTTGGTTCATGGTGTTAACACACAAAATTTTAAGCTTTATACAGTCAAATCTACATGATTTTTCCCTTTTAGTTTCTTCCTATGTTTTTAAATACTGAAACTATTTCACTAGTTCCTTTGCGCTTACATGATGAAAAGGTCAAATCTATATAGATAGAAATACATCGACAGGCCTTGCCTCTACCCCTACCGTCCACACCTCATTTGTCCCCATCCCCTGTAGGGAACCAACTTTGTGTCTTACTGATCCTTCGAGCGCATCTTTTGCAAACTTTAAAACAATTATCTAGTTCGTCTTTCTGGAGTTGGTACATGGTATTGCATTTTGAAAAGGCTGTTTTTCCATTAAATTTTCTAATTGTTTACAGCTGATATCAAAGAAAACTGTTAGTTTCTGAACCTTTATTTGTACTACATTCATCTTGTTGAACTAGTAATTTTTTAAGTTGATTGTCCCGGGTTTTTAGATGGATAATTACACCATTTTTATGATTTATAGTGATAATTTTGTCTTCTACTTCCAAATAGTATAATTATAGTTATTTTATTGCATCTAAATAAGCCACCATTTTACTTTGTGATGGATTTATAATTAGCACTATAATTTATGGTTTTAAATCATAATTGGTATCTCTCTTTTCTAGTTTTTAAAGGGGATGGCGGTACCACATCTGGTATTGCTGTTATCATTTATGTTAGTTAGGATGGGCTAAACTGTGTTGTTTTAGTAAAACAACCCTAAAATCTCAAAAGCTTGGGACAATGAAAACTTAATTATCACTTAAGCTACAAGCTGATCGTGGGTCATGGAAAGGTTAGGTCTGGTCATCTAGATTCAGGCCCATTCCACCAGAGCTTATACAATCAAAGGCTGTCATTAACTGTCACTGAAGCTAGAGGAAGGAAAGCTGGAAAATTCTGCACTGGTTTTTACAAGTTTCCATCCAGAAGTGACGCATATCATTTCTAATCACATTTTGCTGGACAAATCAAGTCACTTAGACATGATGCAAAAGGGAGTAGAAACTCATTCCTACTATTTGCCTAAATAACAACTTGGAAATATGGGGGGACAGAACTAATAAGTTACCGTATCACTCTAAAGCATACACATTCGTATACACACCACAAATGCACAGAAGAGATTCCTTCACTGTTGCTGATAGGTTTTCAATATGTCTTAGATTCTTGGAGGGGACAGAATGATCTAAACTAACTGCACAAATTAACTAGATGATTGTTAAATGGACTCTAATCCAATAATATTCATCTTTTATAAAGATCAGAGTCAACTCAAAGCTTAAAATTTTTTAATGTATGAGTTATTAAGAGCTTTTAATTATTTATTCTCTTCCCCTTAGAAAGCATAAATTAACTAAATTTTACTATGATTACTAGTGGCTGAATTCCATATCCAGATTTATAATCATATACTACATAGCTAATAATTTAAGTGTAAATGATTCCTCAGAGGTCAAAAATTCATTGTCAAATCTTACTCATTTCACAAAATTTGGGTAATCTATGGTCTAGAAAAGACATTGCCTTTCATAACATTGAATAATAACAAAATGGCCATGTACTCAGAAATCTTATTTTACCAGGCATCTGAGTAACCATTAATCCAGTCAGTTTGACATTTAAAATTAACCATCACATATTAAAAAATGTAATACACGTCAAATGAGGAAAGATTGAATGATAACTTTGGCTTTTGATACAATTGAAAATGATTTACCAGGCTGAATTATTTACTAATTATTTGGTATTTATTGAATATATGGCCATTTTGTTATTATTCAATGTTATAAAAGGCAATGTCTTTTATAATCACCTATATTTAACATATATTAACATAATCACCTCTTCAAAATGTAGGCGATTATGAAAGGCAATGTCTTTTATACTGTGATGCTAATAGTTCTGTCTCTAAGAAAGAAGAGAGGGCGTTTAACTGTTTCACAAACTTATTTAATCACAGAAACCTATTTTTGAGACTGTTTTGTGGCACATACTTTGAGAATCTCAATTCCAAAGGAAAGAAAAACATAAATAAGTGCTTAGTTGAAAAGACAATCTCATTTAAAAGTTGACATAAAGGCCATTATTTGGGTCACAGAAAACTAAGGCCTGAGATTTTTCATGGAGTTCATGTCCCCATGTGGTCACTAAGATAAAGACTTGTCATTGTAATGGCTGCTCAGCACCTGTGAACGCCTGCCGTGAACAGACCCAAACCAATGTGGCCACACATGAGGCGAGGCACACCGTTATCACACTACCAAATAAGGAAAACAGGCCTTAAACCAATTTTTGCCCTACACACAGACATTTACTTTACAATTACTCATTAACAATTCATACAACATGTTTGGTAACCTCAGAGAAGCCCCATTTTCTGTCCTTCTAGGGGCTCTCAGTGCCACCTTGACTGAAACATTGCCTCAAGGCAGACATGGCAACACACCTGAGGCAAGATTCTAGAAGGTTCCCGGGCCATCCCAGGCAATCAGGAATTCTCCAACTAAGCAGGTGGACACTGGTCAGTTAGGGATCAAGTCTGCAGTTTTGCTGCGCCTTATACCCTCTTCATTAAAAACAGGGAAGCTCTCTAATATTTTAGCCAATCAAGGTAGCTGTATTAGTTTGTGAGGAACCACAGACTGGGTAACTTAAGCAATAGAAATTTATTTTCCCAGAGTGCTGGAGGCTGGAATGCCAAGATCCAGGTGTTGGCCGGCTTGGTTTCTCCTGAGGCCTCTCTTCTTCTTTTGCAGATGGTCATCTTCTCACTGTGTCCTCACATGGCCTTTTCTCTGTACATGCATATCCCTGATGTCCCTGAGTGTCCAAATTCCTTCATCTTATAAAGACTTCAGTCAGACTGGATTAAGGCCATCCTAATGGCCTCATTTTAACATAATCACCTATATTTAGACATAGGCCTATGTCTAAATATCACATTCTGAGGTACTGGGGCTTAGGGCTTAAACATATGAATTGGTAGCAGGGACACAATTCAGCCCATACTGGTATCCTAAATATTGATTTTTAATCAAAATGATATCCCATATCTAAAGTTCATTTTGCTAATTAATGTCATTAGTTTGCACAATGGAAACTCCTTTCAGAGATTCACTATGCTAATTAGCAAAGTCTCATATACTTCTCTTCTTTTAAATATAATTTCAACTTTTATTTTAGATTTGGGGGTTCATGTGTAGGTTTGTCACAGGGGTATAATGGGTGACACTGAGGTTTGGGGTATGAATGAATCCATCACTGGGATAGAAAGCATAGTACCCAACAGGTAGTTTTTCAGCACTTACTCCCCTCCTTTTCTTTCCCCTCTAGTAATACCCAATGCCTATTGTTGCCATCTTCATGTCCATGTGTACCAAATGCTTAGCTCTTACTTAGAAGTACAAACATTCGGTATTTGGTTTTCTGTTCCTGCATTAATTCACTTAGAATAACAGTTTCCAGCTGCATTCATGTTGCTGCAAAAGACTTTATTTTGTTCTTTTTTATGGCTGCATAGTATTCCATGGTATATATGTACCACATTTTCTTTATCCAATCCACCATTGATGGGCACCTAGGTTGGCTCCATGTCTTTGCTACTGTCTCACTCACTTCTTTACATCACTAGCTCCATAATCTGTCAGGTGCAAGGGCATCTGAGTGATTGAGCCTAACAGCAAGGGAGGCTGGTGAAGTATGCTTTTGGCTTTTATCCTGGGAGGAAAGGATATATATCATTGGGCTCTTTTTTGCAGTATCTGTATTTGTTTGCATATTTCAGCATAGACAGTGTGATATTATCTGTATGCCAGCTTCCATGCCAATGGCAGCCAATTACCTTAATAGAGAATGTACACTAGAGGGTTGCTTATGTAGCTACACTCAGGAGACTTCAACAAAAGCTCCGTTTATACCTATAAATGGAGTAGTATCCTCATAGGAGCAGCCTTGGGTGGAGTTTGGCCATATGTCATTATTTCAACTGGTTCTCTGTTTTCTGGAGATTCTGTGTTACCTCACAAATAATTATTGTAATAAATCCCTTCTCTGCTTAAACTAGCCAGAATTCATTTCTTTGCAGCCAAGACATCTGATACAGTTACCAATCCCTAGATTTTCAAAAAGCATATACAATGTATGTTATGGTATAGTAATCTCCTCTCTCATAAAACCAGCGAATCACAGGTTGACCAGCTGACCTGCCTAAAATAGACATCTCCATTCCTACAGCAGGAAGAGTTAGAGAATCCTATCCTTTCTGAACTAGAAGGGACTGTAGCAGTCATCTAATACAGATGAAGAAATAGTCCTAGAGAGTAAAGATTACTCCAGGTGACATCCATTTTTATCCCTACCCCCAAAAGTCTGTTTGTTTGAAAATAATCCCTGTAACAATTCTCAGCCTGGGGATTATTTTTATTTAGGTTTAACCACTAAATCTATCAATGTCAGCCTGGAAGATGACTGTAATAGGTGGTCCTAGTTGTTGGGGTTGTCATTTAAGAGAGAACAATATTCCATTTCTGTTTAAACTCATAGCCCCAAGTGGTGGAGAGAGGGTGAGGAAAATCCAGCACAGCCAGGTCTTCAGTAGAGACACACTGGAGCCCAGGTAGGCTCCCAGAGCGACCTATCACCCGGGCTCGGCAATGAGGCTCTACAGGATCCTTTGGGCACGTTCTTCTCTGTTTCAGACCACAATTCAGCTAGGCTTTTGGTCGGCATCTTTTAGGTTGCTGGGGAGGCCTCTCTGGTTGGGGTATGGAGAGGAAAACAAGATCTCCCAGCTGTTTGGTGGTGGGTCTCATCCTGGTTATTCACTCTTCTGTGTTTGACACCCGTCATATCTACGGTTGCAGGTTTGCTGTTGTTATTGTTGTTTTCCTTTGAGTTTTGTGTGTGGTAAAACCTAAACTGTTCAAAGAAAATGCATGTTGTTCTCATCCCTCAACCAAGCACGTTTTCTCAATTAGATGCATTTTCACAGAGAATTAGTCTTAAAACCCATGTGAGCTTAAAAATAGATTAAGATCTATTTCTTAAGCTCCCTTTCTTTGGAATCCAGTGTTTTCGAGTGGAGTTTTTTGTTTTTTTTTTTGGTGGGGGGGGAGTAGAGGAGAGGAAGTTTAGCATAATTAAGCAGCTCAAGAAAAAAAGAAAATCATTTAACTATTTCTTATACAATTCTCATGCTTTGATAATTTATTTACTCATGTAATTTACTAATGTAAATAAAGCTCATCATGGACATTCATTCATTCATTCCTATACTCTTTCATTCATTCACAAAAGACTGTGTATCTATCAGGTTCAAGGCACTGTGCTAAAACAAATATATAGGAAGAAGCCTGGAGCACTGACGAGCAGGATGTTGACCAACACACACATTGAAGGTAACATGATTTGAGCTTCTGACATTTGGACTAATTAAAGCTGAGGAAATTGGCATCTATGTGGCAGAATGACCAACAAAAAAGACATCAGGCAGAACAACCACAGAAAATTTCATCAGCCAGGAAATCACAATACATTCTGCCCAACCAAAGAGAAAGTTAATTACTGGCTTTGGTGCATTGCATTCCTGGCTGTGCGGTATTATCTTAACACAGAAGGCAAGAGAAGACAAGAAGGGGCTGAAAGAGCCATCCTTCAAAAATACACTTGGGAGAATTAAAAACGCAGATGTTCTTCTCTGGGGCCCTTGTGACTGGTCAGATCCTCTTGCCCAGATCCTAAGAGGGCTTAGTGGGAACAAAAATGGTGGTTGTGAATGTGAACACATTAATTGGTCTTTCTTCTGTATCCAAAAGTCTAAGCCTTTCTGAATGGAGCCTTTCAAGGCTCAGCTCAGACACTACCTTTTCAAGGAAGCTTTCATGACCTCTCTGCCCCCAACCCCTCATACACAACCATGCCAGCTAGACCTCAGATCTTCCTTAGCATTTCCACACATAGGTATTACCCCTCATGGACCAGCCTCATTATCAGCATCCCTCATGAGCCTGGTGGGCACTTGGGGTGTCTCTGGAACATTGCAGGCACTTTATAAATGATTTCTGAAGGACTGTAATACATAGCTTATGTAATTTTCAGAATATGAATTTAAAAGAAAACATAAAAGAAAAATACCCATGGTGTACATTTAAATAATAATCATACATAAAAGAAACTTCACATATTTAAACAGAAAAAGACTGTCTTGTACTAGAAGAGAAACACATATATATCCCACAGGGTATATGTAACACCATACATTTTCCAAATTGCTAAAAGAGAGTATTTTGCCTAAAGTTAACTCTCAATTCTACCCACTAAAGGTGGGGACGTCCATTTATTTATAACAGTGAGGAGCATTTCAGAATAGAATGTTCACACACACACACACACACACACACACACACACACACCAAGAGAGAGAAAAGGCACATAATTTGAGCTGCTGAAACCTTGAACTCATTAAAGCTTTAGTTGTTGGAATGCATCCTCCTAACTTTGCAAGATTATTACACTTAGAGAACATCTGAGATTGCAGTCAAATAAAACTTAGACAGGTTGGTCTGAAAAATGAATTAGTGTACATAATTATCATTCTGCTACATAGTAACAAGGTATCAGATGTAAGCAATTCATGTAGGTTATTTTAATAATTAGCACAACTAAGTTACTTTCCTTCTCCACCTCTGGCTTAATTTATTCTCTAATAGGTGTACAAGTGTCTGTGGCTAGTGTGTTCCCCACACCATGGATTATTAATGCCAACCACACACACATGTAAGCACAGGCAGCAAAAGATTAAAATCCTGTGCCACTGTTTTGCCTGCCTCTTCACACCCCTGCCTCTGCTGTGGCCCTGAGTGGTGCCCCCCAGGACTCCCAGGCTCTCTGCCTCTTCATTGTCTCTCTTTTCCCCAAACTGCAGCAGAGGATTCACAATGGATGGACCTGAAACATACACAATTTAGGGTTTCTTATTTTCGAAAAATAATATTAAAGTATTAATTTGGCCAGGCACAGTGGCTCACGCTTGTAATCCCAGCACTTTGGGAGTCTCAGGCAGGCAGATCACAAAGTCAGGAGTTTGAGAACAGCTTGACCAACATGGTAAAACCTCATCTCTACTAAAAGTACAAAAAATTAGCCAGGTGTGGTGGCACACACTTGTAATCACAGCTACCCAGGTGGCTAAAGCAGAATTGCTTAAACCCGGGAGGCAGAGGTTGTAGTGAGCCCAGATCACACCACTGCACTCCAGCCTGAGCGACAGAGCAAGACTTCATCTCAAAAAATATATATATTAATTCAAAATTAGGTAGAAATAAATATTTATTTAAAATGAGAAGTCTCATCGAACTGAAAAACAAAATAACAAATATCACAAAACCCAAGGGAAAAAAAACTCAATGTATTAGATAGTTCTGTAGCACCAGTCCATGGACTGCCTTCTGACTATGCCACATATATTTCAAACCCTGTCTTTCCTCCATGACCCACATGTATCCAGGGGCAGCCACTGTAGGTTGACATGCCCAGCGCAATATGGCCTCAAGCACTACACCTTCAGGTCAGGGCAGCCGGTGGATGGCAGGAAGACGAATGGAAGCCATTCCAATGCAAGGAGGGCTAGCCATTACTTCACCAAGTGATTGAGAACCACACAGATATATTTTCACACACTTTCCCCTTAGCCAGATCCAAAAATGGCCTGTAGTCACTCTACCTCTCCAGCAGAGAAGTGTGACTGAGGCAGGTTAAAATGGAAAAGTCAGAGGACGTAAGCAGTCGTGGTTAACATGTCCTACTTCTGCAAACGTCGCCAAACGTGACCATATGAATACATTACTAGGGCTTCTCTAGAGCCTGGGAAGGAACCCAGGCATGTGAGGGACCCTGATACCTAAGCTTCCTCAGCTTCTTAGTAATCCCACCTCTGCCTTCCTCCCACACATCCTCCCACAGACTCCAGTCCCCAAGCTTCTGGGTCCAGCAAGGCAATGAGGCTCAAGGCACTGAGCACCATGCCTTAGAGCAGGCTGGACAAACTGGAAAGGAAACAGGAAGAGTAAATCACACAGATGTCCTTTGCCTTCAAGTCTTATGGCAAAGAGGGATGGAAGGACAAGTTAGGCTTCTGAGCAAAGTCAGGACTTTGAACTCAAGCAAGTGGACACCAGCTCACTGAATAACCATGAGCTAAGTGCTTCACATGGATTCCTGCTCTCATCCTCACTACTACCCCAAGGAAAAGAAGAGAAGGAAAGAGAAACGAAAGAAAAAGAGGAAGGAGAAAGGTGAGAGAAAAGATGAGGAGGAAGGAGAATATGGAGATGAAGAATGTAAAAGAGAAGGACGAGAGGAAGAAGGGCAGGAGGAGAGGAATAAGAAGGGGGAGGAACAGACACAGAGGAAGAAGTAAAAGAAGAGAAATCGACCAAACGACAGAGAAAAACGGAAGGGGACGGAAAAGAGCAAAGAAGAAAATGTAAGCTGATGGAGAGAGGGAAAAGAAAAATGAGAAAGTTTATTCTGTGAACTCCTCTTCCCTAGGAAGCAGCAGTGTTTATCTTTGGTGTCATAATAAAATTAAAAGCTTTTTTTCAGACTATACACTCATCCTCTTAAATTAGAAAGAGTGACAATTTCTTTTGGCTCAGTTCTGCAAAATGCAAGTTGTCATAAGCTCACTATTAAAAAAGGGAAAAAAACAGCCTCGCAGGATGGCTGTCACTTCAAGCAGATGCCCAGTGAGCCAGACATTTGGTCGCCGTCCATGTTTTCCAGCGGCATGTGAGCCTTTCACCCAGACTTCAGTCACATGCCAAGCTCCATGTCATGTCCAATCTTCAAAATCTTTTGTACAATTCCAACACTTTCCAGCAACACTTGAATTTTTCTTTCTTTGTTTGTCTTTTAAGTGACACTCCTAATTTTCTTCCAAGAAAAAAAGAATAGCAGAAAAGTTGAAAATATCACTTAATCTATACTGTACATGTTAAGAATATTCAGAAAAGTAGAAAAATTATAATTCACAAATGAGTAGCTTGAAGTACCAATTGAACCTCAGAAAAATTAAATTCTTTAGGAGGAATTCCTTTAATCAGAACCAGAAGCAGACTCTGTCATGGAAGTCCTGGAAACTCCATTATTTCACAGATTTGCAAACTCATAGACTTCTTTATCTATTGTCAGGAACATCTGGAGGTCACTCAATGAATCTCCAAGTTACTGGCTGAGACCACACCCAGCCCAAAATTCCAGATGAACTGCCTAGTCCATATTATTGGTAAAGATACCCAGGAAACATTTCAAAACCGATCTCAGTAACATTCCAATGTGTTATAATCCTCGCTTTTCGGAAGCCCTTCATTACTTTCAAAGATACTGCTACTGCTCTACATCCTTTGTGAAAATAACAAGATCAATATCTATATGATCTCAAAAAAGAACAAAAAGAAAAAAGAATTAAGGAACATTCTCTGTCTGTCTCCTTTTTTTTTTTTTTAGATGGAGTCCCACTCTGTCACCCAGGCTGGAGTGCAATGGCGCAATCTCAGCTCTCTGCAGCCTCTGCCTTCAGGGTTCAAATGATTCTCATGCTCAGCCTCCCCAGTAGCTGGGATTACAGGGTCCACCACCACACCTGGCTAGTTGTTTTTATTTTTAGTAGAGACAGGGTTTCACCGTGTTGGCCAAGCTAGTCTCAAACTCCTGATCTCAAGTGATCCACCTACCTTGGCCTCCCAAAGTGCTGGGATTACAGGTGTGAGCCACTGCGCCCAGCCCACATTCTCTTCTGTAAACTAACTTGTCTATACCTTTTTTTCAATCCTTTAATGATCTGTGTAGACCCTGTACATAACAATGTGCTCTCTGGGGCCCTCTGATGTGGGCAGAACAACTAAACACCTGACTCTGGTTGGTGGCAGCCAAATGAAGTATTATTTCACAGTGCCTAGAAACCTGGGAGGCCAGATTACTCCCAGTTCTATAAAACCTGCTTGAGAATTAAGAGACACTCCATGTCCTGGGTTGGGTAAATGTAAAGCAACAGTGTAATTCTAAAGCAACTGACAATCCCAACTGTAAGCAGAAACACAGCACAATCCCCAGGAGCAGCGGCAACTGTTTGAGAAGTCTCAAAAGAGAGTTGGGGAACTAGGGTGGTCGGGGCTGCATGTGAGGGGGAGAACAGGGTGTGGGATAACACGGGTTGGCCTTGGTTGACAGGCTGTGGCCAGTCTCTGCTGCCTCTGTCTCTCCTTCCGCCTCCTTACCTCACTCCTGAGGCTCTCACCTTTCTCCCTATCTGAAACACATATCCTGCTCTTAATTGGGAAACTAGTAAACATTTCTACAGATTTTAATCCTGAAACATTCTTGAAACCTTAGAAACGAGTCTCAAGGAGCAGAACCACATGAAGGGAAGGACTGTGAGCCGCAGTCTGTGCACCTGTGCTGCCTTCGGGACTTCCACCACCGACAGTCTCTGTGACCTGTTTTCAGTCGCTCCACCTCTGTGAAACAACCTCATCTATTAACGGAGCAGTTGAACTAGATGGCTTTCTCTGGCTTAAACAGTCTGTGATTTTGTTTCTGGAGAAATTTCAAGCACTGGTAGAGAGAGAAGAAACTGAGAGGCAAGAGGTATGGTTTGGACTCATCAAATTCAATCACAGCTGACTTTCCAGTCTCCCCACCCCAGGAAGCCTGCCTTTGGGTGCGTGGCCTTCTTGCAAGATGGCAAACACTTAAAAAAGTTTCCACACTGAAACCCAAACCAGACCATATTGAGGGTGCCCTATAAAGTGCCGTCTTTCACTAAGATGATGAAGGACAAACGTTGGGGGAGTCAGAGAGGCTGCTCCGGAATACAGGCCTCCCCATCAGCAACACTGCATCAGCCGGCACCTAACATCCAGAGTATGAAGAAGACTTTTGCCAAAGCTGGCCTTTGGGGGTTTATCATGATTACATGTTAAGAGCCTGTTCTCCAGGTCCTCACTTTCCTACCTTTCTAATCTTCCCCACTTCCATCCTTAGGCCCAGTGTGAGACCTCACCATCTCCTTTTCCCATCTTCTTTCCCCATACCCTTGATTTCCTAGCAGGTTGATTTCCCTGCCCCTTTACTAGGATCTGTTCATCCTGGTTATGCTTTCCTTTGTGAACCTGCAGGACCACACCTCAAAGTTCCCCAAAAGAGGGATACAAAGACTCAATAAAATTAGAAATAACACCCACCCTCACCAGCCTGCAGTGAAGAGTATGTGGAACTAGGGTTGCTGCAGGCAAAGAGACAGGGAGAAGGGCTGCCTCACACTGTGGTCAGGATGGTGAACGGTGCAGCTTTTCTGGAAAGCATCTTAGTAATATAGGTGAAGAGCCTTTACAGTGTGTTTATCGTTTGACCTGTCCTTCTTTTATTCTGAAGAAATAAAAAGAGATTTAGGCAAAGTATGAGTCAAAAAACAATCCAAACAGAGGAAAAAAGGCTGTTACCTTATGAAGTCTATGATTCTAAGAACTAAAAACAACTTGGCTTAAATAATAAGGACACAGACCTTACACAGTGGCTCATGTCTGTAATCCCAGGACTTTGGAAGGCCAAAGTGGGCAAATCACGAGGTCACGAGTTCAAGACCAGCCTGGCCAACCTAGTGAAACCCCATCTCTACTAAAAATACAAAAAATTAGCTGTGCATGGTGGCAGGCACCCATAATTCCAGCTACTTGGGAGGCTGAGGCAGGAGAATTGCTTGAACCTGGGAAGTGAAGGTTGCTGTGAGCCAAGATTGCCCCACTGCACTCCAGCCCAGGCAACAGTGCTAGATTCCAACTCAAAAAAAAAAAAAAAATGATAAGCACATAACCAAAGAAACCTAGGAGCAGGATGGCCTTAAGGGTTGGGAAATTTAGCAGCTCAAAAATGTGACCTGACGTACAAGTTCTGTCCATGCTTTTGCTCTCCCTCCTCCAATATTGGTTTCACGCTAAACTTGGCTCCCCAGTGGTCAACAGCACCAAACAGCACTTTAAGGGCATTCTTATTGGTAGCCAAAAGAGATGGAGAAAGCCTGATTTCACGTGGCTCTTCCTTAAAAGCAACAAAAGACTTTTCCTGGAAGCCTTCAGCAAACCTCTCATTGGCCCAAATTGGATCACATGCTAATTCCTAAATCAGTTACTGGCAGGGAAGTGAAGAGAAGGGGAGGAGGTGTTTACCCTTAACCAATATGCCTACCCCTGCCCACTGAGATCAATTCCCTAAAAGTATTGCTTCAGTTCTCTGGAGAGGGGTGCAATGTTTGCGAGTCACTCGCCACTTTTACCTCAAGAGCTAGGGGATAACTGAATAAAATGGTAGAGCTGGTTAGGGAAATGGTGAGTAGTCCAATCTTTCTGTGCCATAATTGACTTGCGCAAAAAGATATTTGGAAATTTAAACTTAAGAACTCTCTCTTCCCAAGCCGAACCTTTGGGCACTTAAACTCTGATCCTTGGCTGGGTGCAGTGGCTCCTGCCTGTACTCCCAGCAATTTGGGAAGCCAAGGCAGGTAGATCACCTGAGGTCAGGAGTTTGAGACCACCCTGGCCAACATGGTAGAACCCCATCTCTACTACAAAATGCAAAACTCAGCCAGGTGTGGTGGCACCTGCCTGTAATCCCAGCTACTTGAGTGGCTGAGGCAGGAAAATAGCTTGAACCCAGAAGGCAGAGGTTGCAGTGAGCTGAGACTGCACCACTGCACTCCAACCTGGGAGACAGAGCAAGACTCTGTCACAAAAAAAGAGAAAAAAAAGTCTGGTCTTTATATGTAAAAAAATAAAAGCTGATTTTTAAAAACTAAATAATAAAGAGTGTAAGGTAATAAGTCACATGATAGAGATAATGTATTCTTTAAAACTTTACAGAAAGAAGAAACCACATAGCAGAAAGCAGCTGGAAAACACCTCACGGAGAAGGGAGAGCTTGCACTGGTGTTTGATTGAAGGACAAGAGAAATCCATTGGTAACTTCCCTCTGGCTCTGACCTCTGATGTAGTTAAAGTAAAGCAACTTAGAACCGTGATCTAGGGAACGTATTCAGAGAGAAATGAATTTATGATGTCTTCACTTTGAAGATGCTATGATTTTAGACTGTTCTAGAACACAATGATTTTTGGTTGCTTCACACTTCTAAGAAATGTTCCACTGCTGAAAGTTTGCAACATTTAAAAAATTCCTGCACAAAATCACAGCCCACCTTGCTGTTCTTTGCTAAATAAACAAAATATTTTTTCCCAGTTACGTTGCTCTCTTTAATTACATGCAATTTTAAAACTAGCTGTAACTGACAGTCCTGTCCTCGTATTTACTGGCAATGTATTTAGGTCAATCCCACCTCCAATTAGAGAAACTTAGAAAAAGGAAATCCTACAGTGAATTGCCATATGCTTTAAATTTTCAGTAACTAATCCTCAAGGATGACAACTTGGCAAAAAAAAGAGAACTGGACCAGCTCCCTGAAAGGTCCATCACTTCGGCCCATGTTAATTGATTGGCTTAAAATCACAGTGCTTCCAGGTTTAGAGACATACTCAAAACAGACCATTGCCTTCATAATAAAGAGGGTAGGTTTTCTTTTCCCTTTTCCCATCCCTGCTTCTCTCAAAGCTCCCCAGAGGTATATGAGGTTTCTGGGGAATATTTGCAGCACATGTTGGCTGGCAAGAATATGGGTGAATTCCTGTTAAGGTGCACAGACACCTATGACCTTTCCTTTCCACCCAGAACAACTGGATCAGCATGAAAAGAGGAAAGGCTGTGTTTGAGACAAACAGCTCCTATACCTGTCAGCTTTCTGTAATAAGAAAGCTCTTTCCTGTCACCATATAGGTCACCTTCTTATTGGTAAAGCATGATGTAGCTTGGAAATTCTTTTCCTTGTTTTGTTGAAAGAAGCCAAGTTCCAAGAAATCTCCAGAGGTATTTCTACAATCCCTCAGCCATGGCAGCATGAATCCTGAAGGGGTGGTGAGTGCTGGGTTCTACTCTCTCTGCACAGCTAAGCCTAGATGATCTCAGGGAGATCATCTTTTCATACAAGATGCATCCTGCTTTTGTGGGCCTCCTGCAGCCCTCAAGCCCTCATCCGATCTGTACAGAATGATCAAGTGCGCCAGAGGAGCCCAAAGCCATCAGCTGCCCATCCCTCCAAGAACTGTCTCTGAGTGTCTAGTATCATGGAGCAAGAGGAAAGAAGAAAAACAAAAAACGCAATCACTTTTCAAAGAGGAAGGTGAATGCTGGGGAAGAAGAAAGGGGAGGGAGAGGGATAGGTGCCATCTCCAGAATCTTCAGAACTGCTTGGATGAATCATTACCTATGATTTGCGGGACAAGAATCTGATTTTACTCATCATCCAACAGAAATTTTTCTTACTGCCTCCCAACATCTGAAATCCAACAAACATGTGCCTTAGGAACATACCGGTCATATCTTAGAGGCATTTGATATACATATTGAGTAACTAGAAAACGCTCTTTCCGTAATACACACACACACACACACACACACACACACACACACACACACCACACACGACCTTGTCATACAACACTCCCACACAAGAAAAGCGAAATTGCTGTTTGATGAACGTAAACCCGTGGCTGTTTGCAGCAGTCGGGAATCCTGCCAGCTTTAAGCACTAAGATGGGAAATGAACCCCAGGGGTTTCCCCCTGCCTGTGCAGCGATCCTTATTTGGTCAAACTTCTACCTATGCCCTGGCCTCGGAGCCAGCCAGATAGCGCTGGACCAAAGCAGAGGGAGCGAGGCTGCTGACGTCCCATCCCGAAGAGATGAATGGAATTCCAGGCAGCTGGAGTCATGCTGGCTTGGGACAGTGGCTGGGAGACCAGACTTCAATGACAGAAGCACTAGGCAGCGGCACTCATGGCAATGTGTGCACCCACGGAAATGTAACTCACACCTCGATTTCAGGAGCCGAAAAATGAAAGGAACGTTTAGGGAGGAAAAAGGGAAATACAATAATAAGCAGAGGGTAACTTCTTACTCTATGGGTCTGTTCTGTAAATAGTTCAAGACTCTGGAGCCAGATGGTTCTGCAAATTCTCCAAACAGGAGTCACGTTAAGAAGCACGAGTGGGCACAAAAACTGTTTTCCAAGACACAATTTCAATTTGGCTTGAGGAAACTGGATACAAGTAAGTTTCCTTAAAATTCGAGTAAAAAGCCGCTGTCCTCCCCGGGCCCCTTGATGAGAACACGCACACCGCCCCCAGGTGGCCGGCCGAGGGAGCGCCGCGGCAGCGGGAGAGGCGCCTCCGTGGGCCCCGGGCGGCCGCGGCAGGAAAGCTTCCGAAGGCAGCGAAGGCGAGCGCCGCGCACCACCCCGCCCGCCCGGCGGACGCCGCGTTCACCTCCCGTCGGGGCGGGCGTGCGGCCAGCCCAGGACGGGGGCTGGGGGACGCGTGGTCCTCACCCCACCGGGACGGTGGAGGGTCAGCGAGGGCCGAGGGGCCGCTGCGTGAACGAATGGCTCTTTCGGGGTCCGCTGCGCCCCGTCGGCCCATTTTTCTTTTCACAAAACGGGCCCCGTGTCCCATGTACCCCTCTCAGCCCTCGCCCAGGCAGTCTGGGAGACCGGCTCGCCCGAAAGCCCCCGCCCCACCCCGCGGGCCCTGGGTGGTCGCCGCAGCCCCGTCCCTGCTCGGGATGCTCGCGGACCGTCCCGGGCCCGCGTGGCGCAAGAGCGCGAGCGCCGAGCCCGTGCGCGCCAAGGCTGCGTGGGCGGGCACCGACTTTGCTGAGAAGTGCCAGTGGTCCCAAGCCCCGACCCCCGCCCCCTTCACTTTCTAGCTGGAAAGCTGCGCGCCAGGCAGCGGGGGGCGGAGAGGAGTCCAGACTGGCCCCCTCCCGCTTCCTGCCCGGCCGCCGCTCATTGGCCAGAGGAATCCCCAGGAATTCCAGAACCCCTTTAAAGGCGCGCGGCTCCTCCGCCTTGCCAGCCACTGCGCCCGAGCCGGCCTGCGAGTTCAGGGCTCCTGCCGCTCTTCCGCCGCTCTCCCGGCGCTACCTCCACTCCGGACGCACCGGCCACCCCCCGCCTCTGCAGCCCTCGCCGCCCTCGACCCCGCTCCCGGCCGCCGCGCTCTGGTCCACACAGGTAAGTCGCCTCCGCCGAGGACCAAGGCTGCCCGGGCCACCTACCTGGAACGCTGAGGCTTTGGTCCTTCTGGTGGACCCCGGATCCCACACTTCTCCGCTCACCTGCCCCAGCCCGCCCCTCTCACCCGCTGGGGGACTTTTCAGGACGAAGCTCCAGAGCCATCCTCTCCAGCCTTGGGGTTCACAGACCACCTCATCAGGACACCCCAAGATTTCCTTACTAGTCCTCCTTAAACCTTTGTATCGGCAGTCCAGGAAAGAGTCTGTACTTTCCCGTGCCCTCCCTGCAACCACTACAGCTCCTGATCTGGTTCACCTTCGACTTCCCAGAAGCCCCCAGATTGTTGGTCTTGCGCCCCCCATACTTTAAAACCAGCATCTCTTTCCTCCACCTCTCTTTCTCTCTCTCTCGAAAGTAATCCTGTTGTCCTTCATTTCAGCAAACGCGGGATCAAAGAGGGATGGCCCCGGTCCCATGCCCAGCCCGGTTTCTTTTTCTGCCCACCCTCCCTGCCTAGCTGATCTCTGACCCTGGGCTCTTGTGCTTCCTGCTGCAGGATCCCTGCTGGGCACCAACAGCTCCACCATGGGGCTGGCCTGGGGACTAGGCCTCCTGTTCCTGTTGCAAGTGTGTGGCACCAACCGCATTCCAGGTGAGTTTGTGTGGCACCTTTAGGGGAACGGGAATGAGGATGAGGTGCTGGCTACCCCAGGTGTGCCCCCTGACATGCTGTCCTCTCCCAGCTCCTTTTCTCTTGAGCCTGACTGGACATCAGGAGGCAGCTTCCCTCTGATCCTGGTGTTTATTCAGCTCTTTCAGTGGTTGCCAGGAGTTTCCACCCCAGCCCTTTCTCCCCACCCCTAAGGACTCAGCCCCCTACTGCTGGTCCCAGCCCAGAAAGCTCACTATGTGTTCTCTCCTGTCTAACAGAGTCTGGAGGAGACAACAGCGTGTTTGACATCTTTGAACTCACCGGGGCCGCCCGCAAGGGATCTGGGCGCCGACTGGTGAAGGGCCCTGACCCTTCCAGCCCAGCTTTCCGCATTGAGGATGCCAACCTGATCCCCCCTGTGCCTGATGACAAGCTCCAAGACCTGGTGGACGCTGTGCGGGCAGAGAAGGGTTTCCTCCTTCTGGCCTCCCTGAGGCAGATGAAGAAAACCCGGGGCACACTGCTGGCCCTGGAGCGGAAAGACCACTCTGGCCAGGTCTTCAGCGTCGTCTCCAATGGCAAGGCGGGCACTCTGGACCTCAGCCTGACCGTTCAAGGAAAGCAGCATGTGGTGTCTGTGGAAGAAGCTCTCCTGGCAACCGGCCAGTGGAAGAGCATCACCCTGTTTGTGCAGGAAGACAGGGCCCAGCTGTACATCGACTGTGAGAAGATGGAGAACGCTGAGCTGGACGTCCCCATCCAAAGCGTCTTCACCAGAGACCTGGCCAGCATCGCCAGACTCCGCATCGCAAAGGGGGGCGTCAATGACAATTTCCAGGTGAGACTTCTTCTCTGAGCCCTGCTACATGGGATCATCTGCTAGACAGGTGACCTGCCAGGAGGGCTACAGGAAATCCTGAACATAAACTAAAGCAGCAGTTCTCAGATTTTAGGCAGCATGAACATCACCTGGAGGGCTTGTGAAAGCTCACACTGCTGCACCCCAGCCCCAGAGTTTGGCATTCTGTAAAACTGCAACTCGATTATAAGTACCAGGTGATGCTGATGCTGGTGGTCTGGGAAGCACACTTTGAAAACGACTCAAGGAAACAAGAAATGGTTTTCCTTTAGCAGTCAGCCTGTTCAAACGTTAGATACTCCTTAAGCTCTTAAGAAAATAGCGTATTTCAAATGCATTCCCCCAATTTTAATCTTGTTTGAAATTGATACTTTCTATGGGCAGAATCAGTACCACTTTGCTTTTGGAGTTCTCATGGGGATGCAGCCAGTCTCACACAAAAGGTTAAAATAGCAGTGAGTTGTTGCTGTTACAGCTTCTTCCGTGCCTGAACTTCTAGATCTTTGCAACTGTGGCTTTGAACTCCCACATTTAACTCTTTGACACTGGAAAGTGTTATTATATCCTCCGGGCTTAAGATCAGATTCCATTTCCTGTGCACCCAAGTAGACTGATAACTGAATTCTTTATAAAATACTCAAGACTTGGCAGAAGTCACAATTAAGATGTTGAAGTTGTTTGGCAATCTATGTTGGTGTGTTATTTTGACACAGTGATCTTAAACCAGCTCTTTGAAGCTTTTAGAACGTCTGTTGTGTGCTTTTCCTATCACAGACACAGTCCCCCCAAAACCCATCCCCACACGTTCTCAATATTCTACATGTAATGTGTGTCCTCTGCCCACAGGGGGTGCTGCAGAACGTGAGGTTTGTCTTTGGAACCACACCAGAAGACATCCTCCGGAACAAAGGCTGCTCCAGCTGTGAGTATTCCTTTATCGTTAGGGCACAAAGGGAGATTGGGGGAATTCCATTAAAAGCAAGCGGAGGAACTTAGCAATAGTGGTTATACGTCAGTTACCCCCAGTAAGATCATTAAGCATATAAAAGTGACCTCAAGGGGTACTGTGCACACACACATACACACATGCACACATACAACCCCTCTACCTTCATCCTTCACCCCAAATGAAATGCCTCATACCACTAAGAACTCAAGAGGCTGGTGGGTAAGAGTATCTGAAGTTTTCGTTTCGTTTCTTGGCAGCTACCAATGTCCTCCTCACCCTTGACAACAACGTGGTGAATGGTTCTAGCCCTGCCATCCGCACAAACTACATTGGCCACAAGACAAAGGACCTGCAGGCCATCTGCGGCATCTCCTGTGATGAGCTGTCCAGCATGGTCCTGGAGCTCAGGGGCCTGCGCACCATTGTGACCACACTGCAGGACAGCATCCGCAAAGTGGTCAGTGGCATCTGCACCCAGCCCATTAGCATCAACCCTTGAAGGTTTATCACAGATGGTCCCCAGGTGACTGAAAATGGGGGTGGGTACTAATGATATTCTCTCCCATTCAGACTGAAGAGAACAAAGAGTTGGCCAATGAGCTGAGGCGGCCTCCCCTATGCTATCACAACGGAGTTCAGTACAGAAATAACGAGGAATGGACGGTTGATAGCTGCACAGAGTGTCGCTGCCAGGTAAGGGGTCTTCACAAGCCAAGAGAAGAATTGACAGCTTTTGTTTGCAGCCACATCTCTAGGGAAGTACCCAAATCACCACAGAGATTCTTTTCATGTTTCACGGCCTGATACCAAAGTGTTTTTTTTTTTCTTTAAGATGTAATTATGGCATCCATAAATTCCTCTTTAAACTCTCAGATGGTTTATCAAAGTATTAATTATACCCCAGGCTAAGTATCTAAGAGAACGAATCTACTAAGACATCTGAATAATTTACCTACCTTAGTTCAAAGAGTAAGTGTTGAACATCAGGTAAATAAAACCTGATTGGAATATTCCCTTTTTTTTCCTGCAACCCTGATTTATATTCAGCTTTGGCATAGGTTCTTCTGGTTAAGTACCAATTGTTTTTAAAATCACTTGGCCTGACACCGTTAGGATGTTACTGTCCACTTAGCTCAAATGGCACTGCCAGCTGTGTGTGTTTCACTCTAGCATCCCCCCATGCCAGTGGCCAGTGAGTTTGGGGGTTCACCTGGCTTATCTATTAATAGCAAAGCATATGTATTAAATACAAATCACAGATGACTGGTTTTGGGAACCAACTTCATTAAATTCCCATTCTTTTCCAATATAACATAAAGACAGATCATAGATCTACAGATGAGAAAAAATGCTTATAGATCTTCCTTCCTCCCCTCAAACGCATAATATAAAAATGTAAAAGTCCTGGCTAAATTTTCTGAGTTTGATTTCAGACATAGATTGGACCCAGGATGTCTGCTGGTTCCCCTTGTGTAAATTCTTCGTACTATAACTGCCACCCTTGACTAAGTAGCAATTAGAAAGAACTTTCCAACAAATGGAGTGAACGTAAACTAGCACTAGAACTGTCTACGACAGTGGTGGCTGCAAATACAACAGACAGTCATTCCACGAAAATAATTCCCCCAGAGCATTTACAGCCCTGACCGTGTTTTGGCTTGTAAAGGAAATGTTACAGGATGTAGACTTCTGTGTGCAACATGCTCAGCAGCCCGTTCCCCTCTCGCTCTCTTGCCCTGCAGAACTCTGTTACCATCTGCAAAAAGGTGTCCTGCCCCATCATGCCCTGCTCCAATGCCACAGTTCCTGATGGAGAATGCTGCCCTCGCTGTTGGCGTAAGTTCCTCAAATGGCTTAACTATTCTTCATTGACTAGGTCAGTTCTATGTACATCCTAGACGGCCATGCACAACACTGAACCCCACCCCCATCTCCATCATGCTTTCATTCAGTTCTTGCCACAGCAGCTGGTTAACTGACAGCTTATCTGCTGTACAGAGCCAAAAACTCCATTATGGGTACGTCGTAATTACCCATCTGGATTGCAGTAACGGCAGTGAACATCTTGGTACGGCTCATTAATTCTGATTTTTTGCTTTGAGGAAAACAGATGAATATGTGGCAGCAACAGCTCTAAGTTGGCTGCTTTTAGAATGTGACCTTAGTAGCACAGAGTTAAGAAAAATCTGCTCACCAGAGATATTGACAGACTTATTGTGTGAACATTGGCCTGATGGGACCTGGAATTTTTTGCCCCTTTTATCTATAGGGATAAGAGGGCCTAAGAGAGTAACAGTAATTTGAGCTCCAGAGCACTAAAAGAAATAAGGCACGATATTGTTGCATGGCACCTTATCCCTGGCTTTTGTTACCAGTAAAATTAATGACTCTGCTGAGACAGTATTTAATGTAGTAGTACACATTATAAAAGTGATTCATCACAACTAAGATAAGGATGAAAACAAAAACAGCACTTGCCCTTCACACACACCCACACACACACACACACCCTTGTCACAGCTCAGAATAACCCATTCCATCCAGGGATCACATTAGCGATACTGGCACTGTAATGATCATTTGTACATCTATTTCTGCTCCACATTCGCCTGAGATGTAGGTTAAAAGGAGCAAAGATAGCTGCAGGTAGCAGATTTCTGAACCTGAATCAGGGACTGCTAAGAAAACTTACAACTAATGACCAAAGAAAATAAGCTCTTTGTCTTCTGTCTGATATAGCTGATGGGATTGTAGCCGTGGTGCCTGGGCAGATGGTAAACAAACATGTTGTCCTCTGATGACAGTATGTGCAGAGAAGGCCCCAAATGCTGGGGTGAGAGGAACAACAAACTGACTAACCTCATGGCCGAGTTGGAGCCAGAGCCAAGAACAGCTCGGCTGCCTTCAAACTCATCTGTCAAACACATGGTGTGCGGCTGCCCTGACAGAAATGACTCCTATAAGCTTCTCATACTTGCGCATTTTTGGAAATGTGAGACTGGAAATGCCTACCCAGATCTCTCAAGTCAGTCAAGAAAAACTCATTTGCAATGCTGAGAGGAGAAAGGAAAAACAATGAATAGGAGAGCAAACACTGTGGGAAGCCTCAGCTGTACTGAGCCAGGCAGAGCATCTGATTACCCCACTGCTGCACACATCACGACCGGGGATAAACCCCTGGGCCGCTGGCCCAGGAAATACGCTGCTTTTCACCCTGTATAACTGAAACTTTGTGCCCTCTCATGTTATGTTCTAGAGAGCTCATGTACAACACGGTGACCACAGTCAATAACACTGGATTGTATGCTTAAAACTTGCTAAGAGAATAGATCTTAAGACATCACCCAAAAAAAGTAACTGTAAGATGATAGAGATGTTAACTAGCTTGACAATGGTGATCACTATATATTTATATATACACACACACATATCATATTATACACCTTAAATGTACCTACTGTTTGTCAATTATACCACAGTAAAGCTATAAAAAAGAAATATATTGCTTTTCACCCTCTGGTGAGTGGAGGGCCCCAAACAGAGCCCTCTAAAGAACAGCTGGTCCTAATCATCATGCACCCAATGAACCTCTGTTTCCCCTGCAGCCAGCGACTCTGCAGACGATGGCTGGTCTCCATGGTCGGAGTGGACCTCCTGTTCTACGACCTGTGGCAATGGAATTCAGCAGCGTGGCCGCTCCTGCGATAGCCTCAACAACCGATGTGAGGGCTCCTCAGTCCAGACACGGACCTGCCACATGCAGGAGTGTGACAAGAGATGTAAGCATCTTAGGCTCTTAGGGGCATGGGGAACTGATCTGTCCTCTTGTCATCACCCAGGGCAGCACCACAGCATGGACATTAAGAACACAGGTTCTAGGATCTCTGGATCTCAATCCCACCTGCTTAGCTGTGCACTCTTGAGCACAACTTACCCTCTCTGAGGCTCTTTCCTCATTTGCAACTTGGAGATAATAATAGTTCTTGATAAGTTTGTCTTAAGCATTTTATTTAGATACTGCATGTAAAAAAAATGCTTATAGATCAGTTAGCATTGAGTTTGGTTCATGGTAAGCACCCTGTAAACGTTAGGATATTAACAGCAACCCATACAAGCAGCTAACTTATCCATTCTCTGGTAGAAAACGTTCCATGTTGACATTTGGGCATGTGGCCAGGAGCCAATTTCTACTGTACACTGGTTTTAGTCACCATTGATCATATCCTGGAAATATTTCTGTGTGCTCCTGATGAGGGCCTCTGTTTGGCTATCTCTAAGCCAAAACCATTTGTGACCATTAGCTTTCTACTTTAGTTAAACAGGATGGTGGCTGGAGCCACTGGTCCCCATGGTCATCGTGTTCTGTGACATGTGGTGATGGTGTGATCACAAGGATCCGGCTCTGCAACTCTCCCAGCCCCCAGATGAACGGGAAGCCCTGTGAAGGCGAAGCTCGGGAGACCAAAGCCTGCAAGAAAGACGCCTGCCCCAGTAAGTGTGAGCTCCACTGCGAGGCTGAGCATGGGCAGCAGCTCTCCCCAGCTGGCCACCTGGCATCTGCAGCCTCCAGCTCAGTGGGTCATAGAGCGGGAAGGTTACCTACTAGAGAAACAAACAGAAGCAAAGTCCTGCATGCTCAGCAACTTCTTTTAATGAAAAACAAACTCACCTCTTCCCAGGCATTCTTTCCATGTGCCAGAGGAGCAGAGGTTTCTTGAACGGGCTTAGGAGAGTCTATGACAGGGGAGGCATTTGAAAGTGGATCTTAATCGTTGCCTGTGCTTCATTTTCTTACAGTCAATGGAGGCTGGGGTCCTTGGTCACCATGGGACATCTGTTCTGTCACCTGTGGAGGAGGGGTACAGAAACGTAGCCGGCTCTGCAACAACCCCACACCCCAGTTTGGAGGCAAGGACTGCATTGGTGATGTGACCGAAAACCAGATCTGCAACACACAGGACTGTCCAATTGGTGAGCCACGCAGCCCAGGATGAAATCACCTAGCAGCTTGCTGTTTTACTGAATGCTGCAGTCAGCATTCCAGGAAATCCCAGCTTTAGTTAGTCCTGAGTGGTTTGATTGCTCTAAGATGCAGGTCGACAACATAATCCCAACAAAGTTATCGGTCACCTATACCCTATAATATCTTACACCGTGTTAACTGGTCAGTGTGGCAGTAACAGCAGCTTAGACCAACCATTCACTGTGCCTGTCTCCTCTCTCCTTGTCTCAGATGGATGCCTGTCCAATCCCTGCTTTGCCGGTGTGAAGTGTACCAGCTACCCTGATGGCAGCTGGAAATGTGGTGCTTGTCCCCCTGGTTACAGTGGAAATGGCATCCAGTGCAGAGATGTTGATGAGGTGAGGAACTGATGGGGCTCTGAGTTTCTGGATCTAGAAAAGCAGCTGACCTGTGTAGTCACTTCCTTATGGCGGTGACTTCTAAACATGAAGCACGCTCTTATTTCCTCCATAGTGCAAAGAAGTGCCCGATGCCTGCTTCAACCACAATGGGGAGCACAGGTGTAAGAACACGGACCCCGGCTACAACTGCCTGCCCTGCCCCCCACGCTTCACCGGCTCACAGCCCTTCGGCCAGGGCGTCGAACATGCCACAGCCAACAAGCAGGTACAGTCAGCTAGACTGGCAGACCAGAGGAGAGGAGAGCTCTCCTTGACTGAAACACCCAGGACAGAGAGGAGTAGAATTTCACACGCTTCACCAAATAATAGGGCGAGGAGAGGAATATACGGTCTAGTTTTAGAAATGTGACTAGAAAATCCATGGTAAATCCTGCTGGGGAAAAATAGTCTACCATATTTAAAAATGCTGCCCTGAGAAGATGGGCTTTTAAATGCCTAGGTGCTGAGCAAATTCAAGAAAAGTAAACATCAAGCAAGTTTGCTTATAGCCTCAGGGAGAATGGGGAGGGGCAGAGGTAACCCGTACTCTTCCAAATAGTAGCCTCTGTCTACTCAGAGATGACAGGAATCTAGACTCTTGTTTCCATGAGGTCTGGGGATTCCCGAAAGCTCTGTGTAACAGCAGGATGGTGTACCCTCAGGTGTGCAAGCCTCGTAACCCCTGCACGGATGGAACCCATGACTGCAACAAGAATGCCAAGTGCAACTACCTGGGCCACTATAGTGACCCCATGTACCGCTGCGAGTGCAAGCCTGGGTACGCTGGCAATGGCATCATCTGTGGGGAGGACACAGACCTGGACGGCTGGCCCAATGAGAACCTGGTGTGCGTGGCCAATGCGACTTACCACTGCAAAAAGGTAGGAGCCAGGTCCCTTGTGTGCCTCCGGAAAGACGGCCCATCACCTTATCGAAACACAGGCTAAGGAATTTTAGATACTTAACGTTTGGACATGAAACTTAAAGATTAAATCTCCCAAAGGTAGAGGGGCACTAATTCCTATTAAAATTAAGTCACTTGGTGCCAAAAACATGAACAGAACTAGCTCCCTGGGCAGCTGTGTTCCACAGTAGACTCTTCTGTCCAGAAACAAGTTCAGTACTCTATCCAGATACCAGCGGAGCATGACTTGTGTTCACAGCATCTCTAAATCCTAGAGCACTGACACAAATTCTGTATGTGTATCTCCCAAGAAAAGTTTTATTTTTTTGTCCTCCCATAAAAAACATATGCTGTTACTGAGCCGAATGCTGTTCTTCTTCTATTTGGAATTCCAGGTACACACCCTCATGCATGAACTGAGCAAGGGGAACGCAACTGCAGCACTGACATACGTCTTCTCTTTCCTAGGATAACTGCCCCAACCTCCCCAACTCAGGGCAGGAAGACTATGACAAGGATGGAATTGGTGATGCCTGTGATGATGACGATGACAATGATAAAATTCCAGATGACAGGGTAAAAACAATTTTCCATCCCTCTTTCGTCTTTTCAATTCAGCAACAGCCAGAAACACTTTAGGATTCAAGGAAATGACTCGGCTATAGCAAAAAATATACCAAATCAATACACAGGATAATTAGAAATATTCCTTGTATTTCAGTAGTTTAAGGCTGTAGATGTTGCCAAGAGAATTTTTAAACAAGGGTTTTGTTTTTCATCAGACCCTTTTTTCTCTGCACCTCAGGAATTACAATGCATAAATAAATGACACTTTGTTCCCTAGATTCATTGCAAATGTCATACCAAAATCACAGTAAAAAATTGACTTTGGGCATGCTAAGAACTGAGATGATGGGATTATATTCTACATCTCACAAACTCCTAACCCACAGGGATCCATTTTTTTTATTATGTCCTTTTAACTTTTGTAGTGATCATGTTACAGTGAATACTCAATTAGCCTGTCCACTAAGCAGAAAGTAATTATTGCAGAGTTTTGCAGTTGTAGACATACTATGCACATGGCTTGAGGCTTGAGCTGTTTTCAAGGCCAACATTATTAAGTGTGCCGTTTCTTCTCTTTGCAGGACAACTGTCCATTCCATTACAACCCAGCCCAGTATGACTATGACAGAGATGACGTGGGAGACCGCTGTGACAACTGCCCTTACAACCACAACCCAGATCAGGCAGACACAGACAACAACGGGGAAGGAGATGCCTGTGCTGCGGACATTGATGGGGACGGTAAGGAGCTGCCTGATCAGCGGGCCCGTGGGAGACGAGGACACGCACAGCTTTCTGACTTCTGCCGAGTCCTGGTCATTAATACGCATTTGGGTAGGAACATCCAAGGCTGGAGAGCCCACCTCTTATTTGTCCCTTGTTCTCTTCAGGCATCCTCAATGAACGGGACAACTGCCAGTATGTCTACAATGTGGACCAGAGGGACACTGACATGGATGGGGTTGGAGATCAGTGTGACAACTGCCCCTTGGAACACAATCCAGATCAGGTAGGTGGACTCCTGTCAGAGTCTTTCAGTAAAGAGGTGGAATATCCCTTTCATGGACTTTGAAAAATGAGCTTGATAGAGTTCAGACACTTTCATTACCATGGCCCTCTGGGTTCTCATAGCCAACTGCAGTATATTCGTGTAAATTGCCTGAAGTGAGCTCCCTGCCCAGAGTCTCACAGATCTTTATAACTTCATTCTTGTCTTCTCCAAGAAGCACTACTTGACTTGCTCAGCATGGTCTACCATTGTTATGATAAATTATACGAAGTGGAATTCTGTCACTGACAACTGTTCAACAGTATTAATCCATAAGAGATGGGAAAATAAATTATGCATAAGCAAAATAACCATCTTCATGGTTAATGATGTAATCTAGCTATAAGAAAATCATCAAACTAACGATATGTCCAAAACCTGAAGAAACCCCATTTCTTTGTCATTCTTCAGAAGTTTCTGCCATTACCAACATTCTTTACCCATGCTAAGGAGTGCTACATATCAGCATTACCCAGAACAGGCTCTCTGTCTGAAAGTATTTCTTTTTTGTATGTAATTGCCCATCATTTTCTAGGGATAAAAGTTAAGGCCTTTTTCCCCCTAAAATGAATTGTTCTGGAAGCTTAGAAACCAGCTTTGTTTAAATGGTAAATTTTTATAAGATTAAAGAAATGAGGAAAACCAGCTTCTCCCTCTTAAGATTTGCTCCTGTGAAGTCTTGTCAAGCAAAAATCAATAGGATGAATGGCTCTGGGGCCATCAGGGAAAGGCCTGAATGATCTGGATTAGCTCTGCTGATCAAATGGTTTGAGAATCATTTTGAGTTCGAAACTTACCATAAATTAAACTTCAATATCATGTAACCTCATTGGATGAGTTTTTGGTTCCTCAGATTAAATAAATTTTACAACAAAACTCAAGCATGATGTAAAAATCGCATAAGCAAGGACCATAAATACTGGCAAGAAAAATTCCAGTTTGTATATAAACAGTCCCTAAGCATCCCACGCATACTGAATAAAGTACTCTGAGAAAAACTGTTTTGGAAAAATTTATAATTTAACTTTACCTGAACCTACAGTTGACAGTCCTTATAGATTAGCTATATGAAATCAAATGCCTAAAAGAAAAAGCCAAAATCATCGATCCCTGTCATACATGTTACCTAGACATTATACAACAGAGAGCAGTGGTCTGTTTCCATCTTTTCACAACTTTGACAAGTTGACATGTCAACAGTTTTACAACTCAAACCTTCTAAGGAAATCCTCTGGCAAAGTATCCGGAAAATTTCATTTAACATTAAGATGTAAACAGTTAACATCTTACCTCATCCTTAGCAATTAAATAACTCTATTTATTTAGAAAGTTTTGTATTTAAAAATTTTTTACATTATCCCTTCTCAGATTTTTATAAGAAAACAAGGATAAAGGGGGGAAAAAAAACTTTTAAAATGTAATTGCTAATATAGCTATTTTTCTACAGGCGTATATAAATAGGCATGAAACCCCACTGGCCATATCAAGCAATGGAGAATTTTCCCTGTTGTGAGGGCACAAGTTACAGTATAAACATGAATGGTTTATACGGTGATTTACCCTCCATTTACTTCTGTCTTTCAGCTGGACTCTGACTCAGACCGCATTGGAGATACCTGTGACAACAATCAGGATATTGATGAAGATGGCCACCAGAACAATCTGGACAACTGTCCCTATGTGCCCAATGCCAACCAGGCTGACCACGATAAAGATGGCAAGGGAGATGCCTGTGACCACGACGATGACAACGATGGCATTCCTGATGACAGGGACAACTGCAGACTCGTGCCCAATCCTGACCAGAAGGACTCTGACGGTGAGTCAGGGGAGCCACTTTCCAAGAGAGTGACTGCTGGCATGGCTGTCTAGATGGAGGAAGTGAAAGCAAGGCTCAAAGCATTTGAGAGGATGAAGGGACCAAATGCCAACTTTGACAAGATAGTGACATTTCTGACACCAGTAAAATAACAGCACTTAAGAATTTTGCTGAGCTCTTGCTTTTTTGACCTTAGGTGATGGTCGAGGTGATGCTTGCAAAGATGATTTTGACCATGACAGTGTGCCAGACATCGATGACATCTGTCCTGAGAATGTTGACATCAGTGAGACCGATTTCCGCCGATTCCAGATGATTCCTCTGGATCCCAAAGGAACATCCCAGAATGACCCTAACTGGGTTGTACGCCATCAGGGTAAAGAACTCGTCCAGACTGTCAACTGTGATCCTGGACTCGCTATAGGTGAGTAGTGAGTTCTTAGGTCAAGAGGCTGATGCATACATGGAAAGAAAACGAATATAAAACCTGGCAATTGTACCCATCCCTGTGGGTGCTGAGGCTGTGTGGGAACATGATGGAGAATCTTCTGAAAGCTGCAGGTTTTAACCTGGCTCTGGCCTCATCTTCCAGGTTACGACGAGTTTAATGCTGTGGACTTCAGCGGCACCTTCTTCATCAACACGGAAAGGGATGATGACTATGCTGGTTTTGTCTTTGGCTACCAGTCCAGCAGCCGCTTCTATGTTGTGATGTGGAAGCAAGTCACCCAGTCCTACTGGGACACCAACCCCACGAGGGCTCAGGGATACTCGGGACTTTCTGTGAAAGTTGTGAACTCCACGACAGGGCCTGGCGAGCACCTGCGGAATGCCCTCTGGCACACAGGAAACACCCCTGGCCAGGTAAGAAGCCACACCCTGCAAAAGAGGGAGAGTTGATGGGTGCTTGACGAGCAAAGCTGTGCTTTGACCAAGACTCTGACCAGGGAGTCTTCGAGAGTTCCCAGCTTCACCAGGTTCAGCATTAAGCTCTGCTTTGTGAAAACATAACCGTGTTGAAAAGGGAGCTTGACCAAGAGTTTGGTCAAAGTTCTAATCCTAAGGTGCCTTCAGCCTTTTCAAACAAAAAACTGCTTCACTCCTCTCTGTCTGCTTTATGTGTGCACTCAGTGGCACACGACAAATACGAGAGGACTTGGAAAAATTCTACATTGCAGCCCTCTCATTTAGATCAACTGGGTACCTTTCAAGCACTGTTTCTTACAGAATGAAATAGAAATCTTTTCCTGAAGGAACTGTTTCACCCTTTCCTTTTCCTTCAGGTGCGCACCCTGTGGCATGACCCTCGTCACATAGGCTGGAAAGATTTCACCGCCTACAGATGGCGTCTCAGCCACAGGCCAAAGACGGGTTTCATTAGGTAAGATCGCACTAATTAAATTCCACTTACAGTCATACTGATGGACAAACAGACAAAAAGTATTCAATTCTTGTTTAGTGTCACTAAACAAGATTTTTTTTTTTCCCCTGCAGAGTGGTGATGTATGAAGGGAAGAAAATCATGGCTGACTCGGGACCCATCTATGATAAAACCTATGCTGGTGGTAGACTAGGGTTGTTTGTCTTCTCTCAAGAAATGGTGTTCTTCTCCGACCTGAAATATGAATGTAGAGGTAGGAGGAACATTACCATGAATGTACACTGAACATCTCTAATTCACACTAATATCAAGGATGACAATTATGGGGGAGATCACATTAAAGACTATTTTGGAGACAGGGTTATTTCTATTTTACTTTTGAGGACACAAGGACAAAATCGGAATAATGCGTAAGCACTGGGGCTTATGAGTTCCTGAGGCCTTAGTAACAATATTAGTTTGCTTAGCAATCTCTGCGCTCCCCATACACAGTGCAGACGTTAGCTGCAGAAAAGCTCCTATACAATTTGGACTTCATCAATAATACTGTTCTTTACAGCTATGTATTTATAGATCTTACACACTGCTTAGCGTTTTATTCATGCCATCACAGCATGAGTTATCTTTCACAACTTTTCCCTGCATAAAAAGAAGGGAGAGGAATGTTGCTTTCATATTAGCATGTTAAATTAATGTTCACTATTAAACTTAGCTTTATTTTCTCCAATCTTTTTTATTCAGTGATTAAGTACGTAATGTACATTTACTGGGCCAAGGCCAGATACCTAAAAGATCACTTAGAGTAGAGAAAGATGGTTGGTTTTACTCAAAAAATATCTCAATTATTAATATAATTTTTGAGTCTGATTTTTTAAAATAAGATTCCCTAACCTTTTCACATTGAAAGCCTTGGAAAGCATGATATACGTTCTGGAAGGTCACACTGTGTCAGTCTCCTGGCATTGGTGCCAGCTAATAAAATTAAATGCTAATGTGTTTGAACAATCTTAAATTAGGCTTTTGACATTAGAAGAGTAGAGCTAGTCTAGGTGCTTAATTTATTAACTGATACTAAGATGTCTATGCCTTTATGAATTAGTTTTCATTTGTATATTTATATGTGTTTATTTATTTAACAGATTCCTAATCATCCAATTGTTGATTGAAAGACTGATCATAAACCAATGCTGGTATTGCACCTTCTGGAACCATGGGCTTGAGAAACCCCAGGATCACTTCTCCTTGCCTTCCTTTTTTCTCTGCTTGCATCAGTGTGGACTCCTAGAACATGCGACCTGCCTCAAGAAAATGCAGTTTTCAAAAACAGTCTCAGCATTCAGCCTCCAAAGAATGAGAAGACATCTTCCAAGCATATAAACAATTGTTTTGGTTTCCTTTGAAAAAGCATCTGCTTGCTTCAGTTGGGAAGGTGCCCATTCCACTTTGCCTTTGTCACACAGCAGGGTGCTACTGTGGGGCCATCTCTGAGCAGTGGACTCAAAAGCATCTTCAGGCATGTCAGAGAAGGGAGGACTCACTAGAATTAGCAAACAAAGCCACCCTGACATCCTCCTTCAGGAACACGGGGAGCAGAGGCCAAAGCACTAAGGGGAAGGCGCATACCCAAGACGATTGTATGAAGAAAATATGGAGGAACTGTTACATATTTGGTACTAAGTCATTTTCAGGGGATTGAAAGACTATTGCTGGATTTCATGATGCTGACTGGTGTTAGCTGATTAACCCATGTAAATAGGCACTTATATAGAAGCAGGAAGGGGAGAGAAAGACTGGCTTCTGGACTTCCTCCCTGATCCCCACCCCTTACATATCACCTGCAGTGGCCAGAATTAGGAAATGAGAATGAGACCAGTGTAAGACAGTGCTGGCTGCCATTGCCTGGTCACATTGAAATTAGTGGTTTAATTCCGGTTGTAGCTTGTGTAGATATAGCAGGAAAATAGGAAAACCTACCATCTCAGTGAGCACCAGCTGCCTCCCAAAGGAGGGGTAGCCATGCTTATATTTTTATGGTTACAAAGGCACAAAATTATTATCAACCTAACTAAAACATTCCTTTTCTCTTCTGAATTATCATGGAGTTTTCCAATTCTCTCTTTTGGAGTGTAGATTTTTTTTTTTTTTCCAAATGCTTTAATGATGTAAAATATTTATTTTTTACTTATTCTGGAAGATCTGGCTGAAGGATTATTCATGGAACAGGAAGAAGCGTAAGGACTATCCATGTCATCTTTGTTGAGAGTCTTCGTGACTGTAAGATTGTAAATACAGATTATTTATTAACTCTGTTCTGCCTGGAATTTAGGCTTCATATGGAAAGGGTTTGAGAGCAAGTAGCTGAGATTTATCAGCAAATCTCTTGCAAGAAAGACACAAGGAAAATCAGCCTAACGAGCTGCTCTTCCCCTTATGCTCAGAGTGGATGCTATGGGATTCTTTTTTCTTTGTTTTGTCTTTTCAAGGGGAATTATTCGTTATCCATTTGCAAATGTTCTGCATTGCAAGCCATGAGGTCTTCGATACTGTTTTACCCCATCCCATGTGCCTATTTCCAGGGAGAAGGAAAGCATATACACTTCTTTCTTTCATTTTTCCAAAAGAGAAAAAAAATGACAAAGGTGAAACTTACATACAAATATTACCTCATTTGTTGTGTGACTGAGTAAAGAATTTTTGGATCAAGAAGAAAGAGTTTAAGTGTCTAACAAACTTAAAGCTACTGTAGGACCTAAAAAGTCAATGTTGTACATAGTATGAAAGTTCTGCAGAGAAGTATTCCCAGTAAGGAAATAGCATTGGAATGTTAAATACAGTTTCTGAAAGTTACGTTTTTTTCCTATCATCTTGTATACCATTGCTTTATTTTTATAAATTATTTTCTCATTGCCATTGAAATAGATATCTCAGATTGTGTAGATACGCTATTTAAATAATTTATCAGGAAATACTGCCTGTAGAGTTAGTATTTCTATTTTTATATAATGTTTGCACACTGAATTGAAGAATTGTTGGTTTTTTTTCTTTTTTTGTTTTGTTTTGATTTGTTTTTTTTTTTTTTTTTTTTTTTTTTTTTTTGCCCCCCCATTTTTTTTATTTGCCAATACCTTTTTCTAGGAATGTGCTTTTTTTGTACACATTTTTATCCATTTTACATTCTAAAGCAGTGTAAGTTGTATATTACCGTTTCTTATGTACAAGGAACAACAATAAATCATATGGAAATTTATATTTATACTTACTGTATCTGTGCTTATTTGTTCCCCACTGGTTTTACGTCATGAGGTATGGGTAAATGCCACTCATAAACCAGTACAGCATACACGAAAAGAAATTACAGTAAATCACATCAACATTCACACTTTGTGTGTGATTTAGAAAGACTCAGTTGCTCAGGCCTAGTCTTAGAATTTGCTGGGTTTATGGAATAAAAGAACAAAATGATACCTTAGCCTGCCACATCAGAAACATATAAAAGAGAAATTATCCCTAAGTCAAGGGACCCAAAGAAATAAAATTTCATATTAATGTCATTAGATGTCACCTACTGAATCCTTTTCAAAGTTCAGTTCTGTTTCTAAAGAGAAGGATGAAAACAAAGGGAAAAACACTGAAGCACACGCGACTCTTGCAGCTACATTTTCTGACCCATGAATGATAGCACTGGGTGGGCAACATGATTGCATGTGTGGAGATGCTTCAGAAGTCCATGTGTATGAGGGAGGGGTTGTCCTTGCAACGGTGAGCCAAGCATTACAGATATCGCCTTTTGAAGAAGGAATAATAAGTTTAATCAAAAAAGATGACTAAAAAAAGTAAAATTTGGAAGGAATGAATAAATGTGTGTGTGTGTCTAAATACAAATTATTGTGTGAAGAAAAGGCCCAAGTGTAACGGTAAGCAGCCCTTGATGTTTGGAAGGGCTAATCATGAATGTGGAATACTGACCAGTTAATTTCCAGTTTTAATGAAAACAAATCGAAGAAATTTTATGAGTAGGTTAAAGCTCTGGCCATGAGGTCTATTAAACACTAGACTGGCTGAGTGAGGTAAAATCTTCCTTGTTGATTTTTCACTCTCATTCTATAAATACTCATCATTCTGAGTAGCATTGATCACATATAAATGTCAATTGCCAAATCATTTTATAGTACCAATAAGAAGAAGCAAGAACTAGAAAGTGTTGATAATAGCCGTGGAGTTAGGAGAACTGATCTAAAGGAAATAATTATTTGAAATGGCAAAGAATTGAACAGCATCATTCATTCTCAGAAGAGTTCAACGTGGGAAGTCCTGGGAGATAATTCTAATTCATTCTTGGACAGTGAAGGAAAACTGATTTAAAATACCAAGGTAAGACAGATAAAGTGACTGGAAAGAGGAGATTTTCTTCCAGGCATGTCCCAGTTTCACCCTAAGATTGGCCTTCAAGTCAGCAGGTTGTACTGAAATAAAGGACTTGTTATTTAAATCACGTCACTGAGATGATAGCTTCTTTCCTCCTCCAAGAGTTTATTGTCATGCGTTGTGGGAGAGCTAAACTGAAGAGCAATAAACTCTAAGTCTTATAGGAATGTACCATAAAGGTGGTGCCAGTAGTTTTTTTTTTTTTTTTTTTTTGAAGAGTCATATGTAGAAAAGCCTCCAACTGTAAGCTCCTAGATTCATTCCTTAAATTAAACTAGTTATCTCTCTTCTATAATATTTTTTGGGCAGGGGGATGGAGTCTCCCTGTCACCCAGGCTGGAGTGCAGTGGCGTAATCTCAGCTCACAGCAATCTCCGCCTCCCAGGTTCAAGTGATTCTCCTGCCTCAGCCTCCTGAGTACCTGGGACTACAGGCACCTACCACCATGCCTGGCTAATTTTTGTATTTTTAGTAGAGACAGGGTTTCACCTTATTCTGGACAAACACTAAGGCCTAAAGGGAAATCCAAAATAAAAACACTTATTTTTTTTCCCATTTATTTATTTTATTGCATTTTAGGTTTTGGGGTACATGTGAAGAACATGCAAAATTGTTGCATAGGAACACACGTGGCAGTGTGATTTGCTTCCTTCCTCCCCATCACCTACATCTGGCATTTCTCCCCCTGCTATCCCTCCCCAGCTCCCCACCCCCACCTCCCTCCCCTATTTCCCCCCAACTGACTCCAGTGTGTAGTGCTCCCCTCCCTGTGTCCATCTGCTCTCATCGTTCAACACCCGCCTATGAGTGAGAACATGCGGTGTTTGATCTTCTGCTCCTCTGTCAGTTTGCTGAGAATGATGGTTTCCAGGTTCATCCACGTCCCCACAAAGGACCCAAACTCATCGTTTTTGATGGCTGCATAATATTCCATGGTGTATATGTGCCACATTTTCCCTATCCAGTCTATCGTCGATGGGCATTTGGGTTG
>NW_016107385.1:2032611-2042144 GCF_001604975.1 Cebus imitator
GGAATTTCCTAGTCTGTGGGCAATAAAAACACGGCGTCCACTCACCCTCTGCGCTTTCACTGGGAGCTGCAATCCTGAGCTGTTCCTAAACGGCCATCTTGGATCATCCCCAAAAACGCTTATTTTTAATAAGAACACTTTCTATCTAAATCAGGGTGACTTTTTAAAAAAAATCCAGAAGCTTTATGTTGAATTATATTACAGATTTAGTTACCAGTCCTTGTTAGAGTTACCATCAGTTGACATGCTATAGAATTGTCTTGCCCCTTTTATAAGAAAATTCATTACTTAAAATCACTCTATTTTCTTCCCTCTTACATAAATAACAGAAAGGCTCACTATGTCCCAAATATCATTTGCAAAAACACACCATAAAGTCATAATCTCTGTGCAGTGCAAGTCTAGAAATACTCTGTGTTTCTTTTTTTCTCCCCCATCCCTTCCCTTTTTCCTCCCTTCCCTCCTTCCCATTCTCTCTCTCTCTTTCCTTTGCCCTCTGATCACCGTTGCCCTTTGATTCTTCCCACCGAAACCCTAAAACACAGAGTACACCTTATATCATTCCTATGAGAATCTAAAGTCACAACTTTTAAACTTATTCTGCCATCCCACAGCAAAACTCTTGGCATCAAGATAAATATGTAGCACATTGACATCAGTATGAACCATTGCTATTTTAAATGAACAAATACTAAACTGAAAGAGAGTGTCTGGAAAAAGAAACTGCCTATCAATACACATGAAAATAGTAGCTATAGAATTTCTCATTGTAAACAGTCAAGGTAATTCCATATAAGCAATCATTAATGTTATTCACTACCGGTAGATGAACACGTGCCAGCAAAAATAATGTCGTGTATACATTACTCCAAATTGTATTAAAGGCACCACAGTAAATAGCCTGCTCATTTTTTGATTCAGAAATAAATTGGACTTCCAATTCTAACGCCAACTCATCTTACAGAAAGTCAACATAAAATGTCATTAATCTAGTTACTGACTTGTAACTAGACAAACCATCTCTCTTAAAATGGCACCACGGACTTTTTTTAAAGTAGCTCATCTTTATTTGATGAATCTAAAAGGCCTAAATGCTGAAAGAAAATAACAAGCTATTGTTAACTATTAATAACAAAGTAATATATCAAATCATTCAGTCAAACTCTGACTTAAGAAATGTATCATCACCAATAAGACAGTAAAGGCTCTTCTAACATTGCTTTGTTGAGACAATTCATTTTGTCTTATGGCAGGCTGTACCAATGTCACAGACATGAGACAGGTGAGAAGAAGGAAACGCGGGGCCAGAGCAAAAATTCCCAGTGACCACGACGATCTGTCTGAATCACAGCAGAGTTGAAACATACAAAATCGAATACAGGACAATCACAGCGCTTCAACTAGTTTGACCACAACATGTATGCGTTAAAATGTTGGTTTTTATAATGAATCCTAATAGTGTAAGATTAGCAATAAATTTAAAACAATGTTCCCAGAAATCTTAATGAACAAAAACCACTGAACAATCACACCCCAAGTCTCAAAAATATCAAGGAAATATAATCCACAAAGAGAGACTCCAAATGTCAAAATCATTAAAGAATAGTTGCTACAGTGCATTCATTGAATTCAAATAATTCAATAAAAAATGTAATTTAACTTCATTACCAACTTTCTTAAAAGCACACTCAGCAAGTCCTTGCTTAGGATTCTTTATATTCTTCTGCTGCATCTTTAGTCTCCTGCTCACCTGCACATAAAAACAATAACCAAAGTTATTAGAGATTCAGAAATATATGCATAATTAAGAAAATAACCTGCAAAATATTAAATCCTTTAACAGATGAGGCAATAATCGCATTCTCATTTAATATTTATTGAGCAGACACCACAAGCTGCAGACAAAGTTTACAAGAAACACAGAAAGATCTGGGTGCCTACTCTCTACTCTCATTGAGCTTATAGCTCAGGGAGAACACTTCAGGTTTTGGAGCTAAAATACTATGGATGTGAAGACACACACAGAAGTTAATATTTTGCTTTCTACTGAGTTCCTGGGAAGTAGGGTGAGACCAAAAGTAAATGTTATATGTAGAACAGATAAGAGCTGATCGCCTTTCATTTCTTGAAGTGCAAAAAAAATATTGTGACATTAACAGAAATGGAGTGGAAATATATTTCTACCCTTAGTGAGAAGGTTATCAGAAAATGCAGAACTGACAATAGAACTAAATTTTAAAAGACAAAGTAACAGGAGAAACCAGAACCTTCATGCATGACTGATAGGAATGCAAAATGGTGCGGTACCTTTTAAAACAGTCTGGCAGTTCCTGAGAAGGTTACCATAGACCTGGCAATTCCACTTCTAGGTATATGCCCAAGAGAAATAAAAGCATACATCCACACAAAAACTTGTACACAACTGTTCATATCAACATTATATATAACAGCCAAAAAGTGGAAACAACCCAAATGTCCATCAAATGAAGAAAGGATAAGCAAAATGTGATATATCCATATAATTGACTCTTATTCAACAATAGAAAAGAATGGAGTGTGGATACATGCTACAACACGGATGAATCTTGAAAACATTAGGCTAAGTATAAGACGCCAATCACGAAAGGCTGTATATTGTATGATTCCATTTATATGAAATGTTCAGACTAGGCAAATTCACAGAGACAGGAAGATTAGTGATTGCCTAGGGCTGGGGTTGGGGAAAAATGGGAAGTGATTACTAAGACCTACAATGTTGCATTGTGGGGGGTGAAAAATATATAAAATTGATAGTGGTGATGGATATACAACTCGGTAAATATACTACAAACCACTGTACACTTTTAATTGGATGAACTGTGGGAAACTGATGAACTGTGGCTCCCAAAAAGTCACATCCTCATCCCTGGAACCTGTGAAAGGGGTCTTTCCAGATGCAATTAAATTAAGCATCTTGAGATAAGATCATCCTGGATTCTCTGGCTGGGCCCTAAATTCAACAACAAGTGTTGTTATACAAAAAAGACAGAGAAAGATTAACACACACACAGATAGAGGGAGGCAATGTGAAGACAGAGGCAGAGCCTGGAGTGACGTGGCCACAAAGCCAGGAATGCCCACAGCCAGGAGAAGGTGGAAGCAGCATGGAAGCGTTCTAGCATTCTCTCCTAGGGCCTCCAGGTGGTGTGTGGCCTTGTGACATCTTGATTTCAAACTTCTGGCCTCCAAAACTGTGAGAGAATAAATTTCTATTGTGGTAGTTTGTTGTGACAACCATAGGAAACTAATGCAAGTATACAAATTATATCTCAATAAAGCTGATATTTAAAAAAAGAATCCACCTCATAATTAATGGCAGATGACTTGCAGTTTCAGAACAAAGTGATAAATGTAGTGATACTGTCAACACATGGAGAAGAAATATTAAACAGGATGTAGAGGGAGGTGGAATGAATGAAAAGTAGATCACGATATCCCTCATGCATGAGGTGGGAGATGATGAGACATAATTCCACGCCTTCCTAAGTGCTATTCTCTCACTACGAGGTGTTCTTTTTGCCCACCCAGCGAATAACCACGCATCCTTGGAGGCTCAACTGAAATGCTACCTCCCAACCCTCTGTAGTGTTGTCTATGTACTTTGTCCTGAAGCTCTTACTATACTTGTCCCGCCCTACTGTAATTATCTGCACTTAAAATTTATCATCAATAGACCCAGATTGAGTAATAAAATTTTTCATCAATAGACCTAGAACAATGGTCCTCAACTGGGGGAAATTTTACCCCCAAAGAACATTTTTTGCCATGTCTGGAGACATTTTTGTTTGTCGTAACTGCAGTGGACACTACTGACATCAAGTGAGTAAAAGCCAGTATTCCGTTAAACACCCTACAATGTCCAGCTCAAAATGCTAACTGTGCTGAGGCTGAAAAACTCTTAGAACTTAGGAAAGCATCTGATACACAGTAGAAACTCATGAAATGTTTGTGGGGCACATGGATGAATGAATGGATGGTAGATGGACAATGAATGAAGATCACGGAGCCCTGGGGTTTTAAAGCATGGCTGCACAACAGAATCACCCAGACCCTGTTCTCAGAAACTGACTTAAACTGCTGCTGCCAGAACCCACCCCTCAAAGTTGATTTAGTTCACTTGGGACGGAACCAAGGCGCTAATGTTTTAAATCTCACCAGGCCAGAGGTAAGAGGCAGCATGGGCTAAGGAACAGACTCGGGACAGCTTAAATGCCAGGCCGGCTCAAGGCAGATGCAAGTAGAGAGACTGGACAATCAAAAGCACGCAAAGCGTAGAGAGTTCCATAGTCTCCAAATAAAATATTAACTAGGAAAGAGCAGAGAATTGAAGGGAGCGTCCCAGGGCATGCTTGCTCTGAGTGACCAAGAGGAAGCTTGCCCAAAAGAATGGCAATATGAATGGTTGGAGAGATACCAAGACAATGTGGATATAGCAGTATCTTCATTAAAAAGAAATTTAAACTACAAAAAATCAGCTGCGCATGGTGGTGCGTGCCTGTAATCCCAGCTACTCAGGAGGTTGAGGCAGGAGAATTGCCTGAACCCAGGAGGCGGAGGTTGCGGTGAGCCGAGATCGCGCCATTGCACTCCAGCCTGGGTAACAAGAGCGAACCTCTGTCCCAAAAAAAAAAAAAAGAAATTTAAGAAGAAAAAAGCAGAGATTCAGCAGACGGAAAAGAAGATACTTTCTGTACATTATTTTCACCCCCACCACCTACTTTTGATAATCCTAAAATAGAAGTAATTGGTAAACCATGTAGTCCAGAGCTTCTCACTCTTCAACATGCACAGAAATCACCTGCTGGAGTGTCTTCTGATTCAAGAGGTCTGCAGTGGCCCTGGGACTCTACATTTCTAACAAGTTTCCAGCTGATGGCAACACCACTAGTCCACAGATCTAGTTTACAGTCACCATAGCAGATCTTCAGTAACTTTTTACTTTACGCAATATGAATGAAGCAATAGAATCAGAAGCTTCCAATAATTGTTAAAGTGATAAGTACATTACAATTGATAAGTACATTACAATTAAATATCAAAACTCTCAAGCATGCCTTTTTTCATTTTACATTGCTAAACAAAATGACAGAGAAAAGATCACTAGCAAATATTTATGTGAAAAGTCTACCTCAAGAAAATTAGTTGAAAGGAAATTGAAAATGTAAATTAATCAAATATAAACTTACTATACACTGAAGTTTTATATTAAAAATGAATTAACACTAGAAATTTCTAATAAGGCATCTCTGATATTTTGGCCAAATAAACTTTGGAGGAGGGTTGGTTTGACCACACAAAGGGAGCTTAAATCACTAAGAGTACTGAAGAAGCAATGTGGAAAAGCCTTGGAAAAGTAATTTAACAAATAGTAACTATGAGGTCTGAAGGCACATCCTGTTTGAGACAAACAGAAAACTATTAAAGCCATGACGAGTTAAGGACTTACCTAAGAGCAATTCAAAATATTTTTAAAGGAAAAAGAAAAACAGCTAATAGGGTCACTGTTTCTAGAGTCTCACTGCTCTCCTGCAAACCAGTAAGACTGTACTATAACAAAGAAAATTTTCTGAAACAATCTAGTTCCCTTGAAACTGTTCAGCTGGTATGAGTAAGGACATATACCCGCTTCAAACACCTTCAAATAATGCCAAAAGTCAATCCACCTACAACCAGGCCTCATTCAGCAGTTACAATCAATGGGCAAAATTTCAACCTGAAGTATATTCAGATTATATAGTCGTCATTATTAGCAGATCTTTTTCTATCTGAGGACCCCAATAAGATAACATAATTAGCTTTCTTCCATCTAAGCGGAAACCTATAGTTCTCAGTGTTCACAGTGAAATCCTGTGACTAGCATTAATTTAGCAGCATGGACATTCCATCCCAGAAACTCTGATGGCAGCAAGTCTGGATAGGTCCTCGGACATAGCTAGAAAGCAAACAAACAAAAAACTCCCCAGATGATCTTGATACTCACTGTGGTTAGGAATAATGCTCTGTGGTTTGTAACAGTGCTTCTCAAACTTTATAGTCAGGAAGTATGGCCAGGGATCTTATTAAAATGAAAATTCTCGTGCCTTAGCATTTGGGTGGGCCCTTAGGGGCCCTGCATTTCCAACAAGCTCCCAGTGGTTGGACTGCACCACAAGCAGAGGAGACTTACAACATGGAATGGAAACTCAATGTCGCCAAAGGACCAAGCACACGAAGTAGAGAGGGCTAGGTGGGGGCCTTGTCTAAAGAGAGCATCTGCTACACATGGGTGGTGGCAGGACTTGCTGATTTGTCAGAAATGTCAGAAATCCAGGCTTTTATGGGAAAAATCTGACAATGTTAAATGCTATGTAAGCCAACCAAGTCCAGTCACAGAGCTAAATCATTTTATGTGAATGTCCTCATTTGATCCTCATTACAACCCTACAGGCTATTAAGCCATCTTACATCATAGGTAAGAAAACTGAGGTGCACAGGAGAGAGAGAGAGAGGGAGAGAGGGAGGGAGAGAGAGAAATTAAGTAACTTGCTTACGATCTCCACCCAGCAGCAGAGCAAGGATTCAAGCCCAGGTCCTCCCTACCCATAACCCACATTCCTTATCACTAGGCCACATCCCACTAGTGGGTGGAGGGCCATCCTCCCTCTGCTAATCTAGGTTCTAGCCTGGGATTCTGCTACTTACTTGTACTCTCTTAGTTTGGTCCTTTGAGTAACTAATTTGCTCTTTGGTTTTATGTTCACAGTTTCAATCTAGAGTGACACCATTCCAGTTTGCTAGAGACTGCGGATTTTCTGGGTTATGGGACATTCAATGGTAAAATCAGGACACTTCTGAGCCATCCAAGACAGTTGGCCACTCTAGTTTTCATCTAGAGGTATTATATTTAAAAAAAAAAAAAAAAAAAAAAACTTATACAACTCTTGTTGCATTTACTATAGACTTTTTAACTGACATAATTGTACTTATCTATGGAGTACATAGTGATATTTTAATACATACAATGTGTAGTGGTCAAATCAGGTCAATTGCATATCCATCACCTCATTTATCATTTCTTTGTGTTAAGAACATTCAAAATCCTCTCTTCTAGCTATCTGAAAATATATATTATTGTTGACTATAGTCACCCTGTAGTGCTACAGAATACTAGAACTTATTCGTCCTATGTAGCTGTAATTTTATATCCTTTAACCCCTTTCCCTTCCTCCCCGCTAACTTATGGAATTTCTCAAGAATACTGTTCATTTAATAGGTCCTACGAGAAATTCCACTTTGTTTTTCTTAAAGAATTATTTTATGCGAATGTTCTCATATCATTTGTTTATAGCTCTTCATATTGTATATAGATTCTCATATTGCATATGGTTCAGTCTATGCCCTATTTTACTATGTTTGTTATTTGCTAATATCAGGTTCACCTTTATTTTATGAATTTTTATTGATAACCAGCTGAAATGCTTAGTGGGAAGGGAGAATACTATACAGGCATAGATGGCTTTTGTTTTGATTACCTAGAAGGCAACTCAGTATAATTTGATTAAATACTAGACTAACTCACAGAGCTGATGCTTTTTGCTTCAGAAGTGCCAGTGCATTCAGAATTGTCTCTGAGGTTAAATGTGACCTGAGAACACTTACTCCCCACTCTCCTCACGCTCCCACAAGGAGGAACTTGCAGTGGAAGCACCCTGGCCTGACTTCACACCCTCCACACTGTCCACGGGAAGCTAAGTTTGGGGGATTAAATGACATGCTCAGCTCAGCCCCTTCCTCTTCATGAGCCAGCACGCAACTCCCACTTGACCCTGTTCCCCAAGGGTACATGCTTTGCTCCTCCATCCTATTGGTTTTACATGGACAGGTCGCCACAGATGATGCCTGAGGTTTTCCATCTCTGCCAGTAACTGGGTAGGTAAGTTTATTTTAAGTGCATAGCATTAGAAGCCTGTCTGGCTGCCCACTGGGATCACAAGAGTGCTCTACATTTCATCAGCAATAAAGCAAACCTTGATGTCCATTAGTCAGAATCCACCTCTCTCTCCATGGGTTCTGACCTGAGTGGGAAAGAGAAGGGTACTATTTACCAATCCCCTAAAATCCCAGTAGTTAGTGAGTACAACGCTCAATTTACTGAACCTTGTATTCAAAAATGCAAATAATAATGGTAACCATGAAGCTTAAAGCACAAACATTGCTAATGTTTTTCACATTGAAAACTTTTAATACAACTGAGAAGCAAATCCTTATTTTTCAATACCACAATTTAAACTGGTCTTCAAGGTCACTAAGTTTGATTCTTGTTTTGAAGCCTCATTTGACTCTTCCTTTTAGAAGCAGAATTGAAATAGTTAGAACAGACCTGGGCACATCAAGAAAAAGACAACTACATATAAGTAATACGTGCTATTTGAAGACAAAACAATAAATGGCTTTTCTTATTTCCTTCCTATATGCTTATAGAAATCTACTCTGAATCACACTCTTGTGTATCTATTTCCTGAGAAGGAGGCAGAACAGAATGAAACGGCCGAACACGCAGCAACAGCTATGTCTTCAAAGGGCTTTTTGTCAAGAAAACTGACATAGCATTCAGTTCTGATGCACACTTTTGTAGAAAGCACAAAATGTACAATTTAGTACTTTAGAATAAAATTGATCAGCAAGTTATTTTAACAATTGTAAATATTGAGGTTAGTAAAACAGCTCCAACTTCAGATACAACATGCTCAAAGTGATCATACAGGACCTACTTCTTAGTGCTTATTATGTAATAAACAGAAAGTAAAACATGGTTCACAAATTCACATCTATGACATCTTAGTCCCCCATGCTCACAGGGTTCGTTGTTATAATTGCAAATTAAGATTATTTGGTATAATCAGAGGCATATTCTATGTCTCTATAGTTTCTTTCCGTTAAGTCACATTAAGTTCCAATTCATTCCATCTTGTCAGGCTCTACTCAGTGACACATATGCATCAGTGTGACTCATATTCACAAAAAATAAAGTCATATTTTAGCAAATTACAGTTCTAAACCTCCCCCACCACCATACCAACTCCACAGGAATGAGATCTCATACACAAGAAATCACTGCATCCAATTTAGTAAGTTTGATTACAGAAGTCAGAGGAGATTCAGATACTTTCTAATAAAAACCCTTTATCCGAAAAGAAAGAAAATATACTGCAATTTCAGAGTAGATCAAAGTTTTCAGTTTATTCATTAAATGAAGATCTTTGATGTGGAGAAAGCAGACCACACCCATCTAATTAAATTGTATTTGTAAGTGAACTCTGCTGCTAGATAAAAACATTATAGCTTGAAAGTTCAGTCAGTAAGGTGGCAGAATGGGAGTTGCTGAGCTCCCATACCCAGACACAAAAATCCAACCAACAACTATCTACAGACAAGAATATCTTCGTGAATACTCCTGAACTTGAAAGATTGAGACAATCCCTTGGACCACATAGCTGGGGAAAAAAAAAAAAAAA
>NW_016107385.1:2042174-2106134 GCF_001604975.1 Cebus imitator
AAAAAAAAAAAAAAAAAAAAAAAGCCTCATTCAAGGGGTAAGAGGAAAACAGGAATGGTTTCACTTTGACCACATCACCACTCCCCCAACCCCTGCCACACCTCAAGCCAGCACAGCACCACACACAGAAGATTCCCCTGGGCCCACAGTTTCTACAGTGGGAAAAGAGAATTACAGGCAACATTCCGGGACCCTGAGCAGGAAGCCCACTCATGATTATCTCCTGGGAAACACTGGGAGTGCCAGCAGGGCTCAACCACCTACGATCAGTTAGAAACAAAGAACAAAAGTGAGACTCACAGGAACCAGCACATGGATCTTGGCTGTGGCTCTACATTCTAGCCAATGGAGTCACTCCACCAGAGAAACTAGCCAACTGCATTGTCCTGTGGTAAGCACAGTCAACTGATCTGTGAGGCTCCATTCCCTAGCCTGCCTTCCCACCTAGCCCTGGTGCTCTCCTTAAGCCTTCCCCAGACCAGGCAGCAAGGGGAGGTCAGTGATTACCTGAGGAGGGTAGCAACTGGCCCCACCCAACCCCAGTAGCCAACTAGCACAACCCTACCAAGCCTTCATGTTCTGCTTAAGGCTTCCCAGGTTGGGAAGCAGTACAGATGAGTGAATGAGTATCTGCGGAGAAAAGTACCTGGCCCCACCCAACCCCAGCAGCTGTGTGATGACCCCTGAAAGCCTCCATGCTTTGCTTAAGGCTTCCCTGAGTGAGGCCTGCATTCAAGCATTTCTCTAGACCATAGCCTGGCCCATCCTGAGTGGCTGAGCACAACCATAGAAACCTTACCCAGTCTCTGACCCCAGCACACAGCCCTGCCCAGCTACAGATTAAAAACAGCAGTACTTCCCAGCCAGGGAAAACAACATGCAACCCTGTGCAATCAGAGGCTATTACAGAGCCTAGCCAGTAGCTCCACCTTACTGTGGAGTCCAGCTAGTGATCTGTCTCATCAGACCACAGAGCACAGCCAGAAGTTCCACTCAGCCTCAAAGCACAGGCAGCAGGATCGCCCAACAGCAACCCAACAGCAAGGGCTACCTGTCTGGGGTTGCTACCAGCTGGCCCATCCATCATGAAATGCTAAACTAACCAGTGAAAATCTACCACTGTGAAAGAAAACCTTTAAGGCCAAAAGAGGTGGCCATTTCCTCAAATGTGTAGACATCAAGGTTTAGAAAGAATCAGGGAAATGTGACACAACAAAAAGAAACTAATAAAGCCCCAATAATGGACCCTGAAAAAAATGGAGATCTATGAAAAAAGAATGAAGAAAGCCTAAATAAATTATGGGACACCATCAAGTGTATTAACTTTCTTATAACAGAATTCCAAGAAAGATATGATAAAGAAAATGGCTGAGAAATTATATTTAAGAAAATATGGCTGAAAGTTTCCAAAATCTGAGTAAATATTAAAACATCCAGGTATAGAAAGCTCAGAGATCTTCAATTAAATTCAAGCCAAAGATGAGTGCACCAAAACAAATCATAATCAAACTATTAAAAAACAAAGACAGCCAGGTGCAGTGGCTCACACCTGTAATTGCAGCACTTTGGGAGGCCAAGGTGGGCAGATCACAAGGTCAGCAGTTCAAGACCAGCCTGGTCAGTATGGTGAAATCCCATCTCTACTAAAAATACAAAAATTTGCTGGGCATGGTGGCCCATGCCTGTAGTCTCCGCTACTCAGGCGGCTGAAGCAGGGGAATCGCTTGAACCCAGGAGACAGAGGCTGCAATGAGCCAAGATCATATCACTGCACTCCAGCCTGGGCAACAAAGCAAGACTGTCCCAAAAAATAAAACAAAATAAAATGAAAATAAACAAAGACAAAGAATCCTGAAAGCAGTAATAGATCAGAAATGTATCACATTCAAGGGAATCCCAAAACAGCAATCAGCAGATTTCTCAGCAGAATCCTTGCAAACCACAAAAGAGTGAGATAATATAGTCCAAGTGCAGAAGGAAAACAAAACCAGCAGCCAAGAATACTTCACTCAGCAAAGCTACCCCTCAGAAATAAGGGAGAAATAAAAACTTTCCCAGACAAACAAAAACTAAGGAAGTTTATCACCACTAGGCCTGCCGTACAGGAAATGCTAAAGGGAGTTAAGCTGAAATACAAGGCTCCTAATTGATACATAAAACTTATAAAAGCAGAAAACACTAAATGGTATAAGTAATACACAGAATTATTTAGAATAATACTGTAAGGGTGATGTGTAAAGGAATTTTCTATTACAAAAGTTAAAAAACAAAACTACTCAAAACAAATGCAGCTATAATAAATTGTTAAAGGAATCCAAATTACAAAAAGATGTAAAATTTGACATCTAAATCACAAAAAGTGTCTAGGGGAGGGAGTTATTTTATATGTGATAACATTTAAGTTGTTATCAGCTTAAAATAGCCTGTTATAATAAGATTTTTGTTTGTGTTTTGGTTTTTTAAAGAGATGGAGTCTTGCTATGTTGCCTAGGCAGGACTCAAACTCCTGGGTCAAACTGATCCTCCCAGTTCATCCTTTAAAGTAGATGGGACTACAGGTGCGAACAATCATGTCCAGCCAGCACAAGATATTTTATGTAAACCTGATGGTAAACACAAAGCAAAAACCTATAATAGTTGCACAAAATATAAAAGGAAAAGATTCAAAGCATACCACCACAGAAAATCACAAAGGAAAGTAGTAAGAGAAGAAGAAAGACACAACAGATCTACAAAACAACCAGAAACAAATTACGAAATGGCAGTAGCAAGTCCGTACCTATTAGTAATTACCTTGAATGTAAATGGATTAAAGTCTCCAGTTAAAACACAGAGAGTGGCTGAACGGGTTTAAAAAAAAAAAATGGCCAACTATATTCTATCTGTAAGAGACTCACTCTATTAGTAAGGAAATACACAGACAAATTGAAGGGATGGAAACATTATTCCATACAAATGGAAACCAAAAAAGAGAGCAGGGGTAGCTATAACTACATCAGACAAAACAGACTTTAAGTCAAAAGCTACACAAAGAGACAAAGAAGGTCATTATATGAGTACTGCAGGAGAAAGATGGTGGCCACCTTGCTAGCTGCTCGGGGAGTCAAGCCGGCACCAGCCTGGGGGCCAGGGGCCTTCACTCCAGACTGGGAAAGCCAAGAAGTCCCCACAGGGACTACTATCATAGTAGTGCAATTTGAAGGGGGCGTGGCTCTGGGGGCAGACTCCAGAACAACCACTGGGTCCTACATTGCCAGTCGAGTGACTGACAAGCTGACTCCTATTCACGACCACATTTTCTGCTGTCGCTCGGGCTCAGCACCTGATACCCAGGCAGTAGCTGATGCTGTCACTTACCAGCTTGGTTTCCACAGCATTGAACTCAATGAGCCTCCACTGGTACACATAGCAGCCAGCCTGTTTAAGGAGATGTGTTACCAATACCGGAAAGATCTGATGGCGGGAATCATCATTGCAGGCTGAGACCCTCAAGAAGGAGGGGAGGTGTACTCAGTGCCTATGGGTGGTATGATGGTAGGGCAGTCCTTTGCCATTGGAGGCTCTAGGAGCTCCTACATCTATGGCTATGTTGATGCTACATACTGGAAAGGCATGACCAAGGAAGAGTGTCTGCAATTCACTGCCAATGCTCTCGCTTTGGCCATGAAGCAGGATGGCTCCAGTGGAGAAGCGATCTGCCTGGCAGCCATTGCAGACTCAGGGGTAGAGCGGCAAGTACTTTTGGGAGACCAGATACCCAAATTCACCATTGCCACTTTACCACCCCCCTGAGTCCTGGGATTCTAGTATGCAATAAGAGATACCTTGTACTGATGCAAAATTTAATGAAGTTTGTCAAAGAGAAAAAAAAAAAAAGTTCATTATATAACAATAAAGGGGACATTTCATTAAGAGGACTTAATTGCAAACATATACACACCCAACACTGGAACACATAAATATATAAAGCAATCATTACATGATCTGAGAGATAAACTGCAATAGTATAAGACTGGGGAACTCAGTACCCCACTCTCAATGATAAACAGATCATCTAGACAGAAAATCAATAACAAAACATTGGACTTGAATTACACTTTAAATAAAATGGACTTCATAGTCATAATCAAAACATCACATCCTACAGCAAGAAAATACACATTCTTCTCAAGCACACATGGGACATTCTGCAGGACAGGCCACAAAACAAGTCTTAACAAATTTAAGAGGATTTTAATCATATCAAGTATCTTTTCTGATCAGAATGTCATAAAACTAGAAATCAATAACAAGAAATCTTGGAAAATTCACAAAAATGTGGAAATTAAACAATATGCTCCTAGACAAACAATAGGTCAGAGAGGAGAAAAAGGAAATCAAACTATATTTTGAAACAAACAAAAATGGAAACACAACATATCAAAACTATTGGGATACTGACAAAAGCAGTTCTAAGTGGAAAATATATAACAATAAATGTCTATTAGAAAAAGAATCTCAAATAAACAATCTCATAAAACTCAAAAAACTAGAAAAAGAACCAACTAAGGCCAAAGTTAGCAGAAGAAACAAAATAATAAATATTAGAGCCAAAATAAATGAAACAGAAACTGGAAACAATAGAAAAAAATGAATAAAACTAAAAGTTGACAAACCCCTAGCTAGACTAACTAGGAAAAGAAAGAAAGAAAACTCAAATAAATAAAATCCTTTGAACTCATCACCTCATCATGTAATGGGAAGATAATGATTATGACCATACTTGTGTCTCATGATAGTTTTAGCTTATATGAAGAGTCTGAACATAAATGACCAAAAATAAAGAAATGCTTAAATTATCATACACCAATAGGATACACTATAGCCATTATAATGAATGATTTAAAAGAATATTTAATAACAGAGAATGCTCAAAATATAAAGAAGCAAATAGTAGAATATACTATAAGAAGAATATAGACAGAATATAAAATATGCAACTAGAAAAAAAGATGAATGTTAATATTAACAATGAATGGGTCTGGACAATGATTTTATCTTCTACACTTTTCTGTATGTTTCAAATATCCTTCAACAAATTTACATGTGTTGTGCTATTAGAAAGCAAAAACAAATACTTTTTAAAGTTAAAAACTTCTGCTTATTTAAAACAAAACAAAAATGAAATGAGAGAGGAGATGTTACAACTGACACCAAAGAAATACAAAGGGTAATTAGAAACTGCTGTGTAAAATTATATGCCAGTAGATTGGACAACCTAGAAGTGAACAGATTCCTAGATACATACATCCTACCAAGACCAGATCATAAAGAAACCTCATGAGACCTCTCATGAGCAAGAAGACTGACTCAGTAATAAAAAGCCTCCTATCTAAAAAAGGCCCAGGGCCAGATGGCTTCACTGCTGGATTCTACCAAACATTTAAAGAAGAACTAATACCAGTGCTTCTCAAATTCTTCCAAAAAATTGAAGCAGGAGAAAGACTTCCGAACTCATTGTACAAGGCCAGAATTACCTTGATACCAAAGCCAGACAAGAATACTACAAGAAAAAACAAAAAATTACAGGCCATTATCACTGATTGGATGTGAAAATCCTCCACAAAATACTAGCAAACCAAATTCAAAAGCAATTAAAAGAATCATTCACATGATCAAGTGGGATTTGTCCCTGGGATGCAAGGAGGGTTCAACAATGCAAATTAATAAGTGGGATACACCATAATGTATATCATTAATGATAAAATGAAGGATAAAAACCTTATGATAATCTCAATACATGCGGAGAAAGCATTTGACAAAATTCAACACCATTTCATGATAAAAATTCTCAACACATTAGGTTTAGAGGTAATGCACTTCAACATAATAAAGGTCATATAAAATAAATCTGTAGCTAACATCATACCCAACAGTGAAAAGTGGAAAGCTTTTCCACAGGATGCCTACTCTCATCACATTTTTTTCAACATCTTAATGTCCTGGCTAGAGTCAGGCAAGAAAAACAAATAAAAAGCACCCTAATGGGAAATGAAGTGAAATTATCTCTCTTTGCTGATGACATGATCTTATTTATAGAAAACCCTAAAGACTTCACCAAAAAATGTCAGAACTGATGAAAAAAATTCAGTAAAGTTACAAGATATAAAATCAACATACAAAAATCAGGAACATTTCTATACATTTAAAAACAAACTATCCAAATAGGAAATTAAGAAAATCCCATTAACAATTGTCTCTAATAAAAAAATACTTTAGTAAATTTAACCAAGGAGGTTAAAGAACTACATATTGACAACTATAGAACACTGATGAAAGAACATAAAGAAAATGCAAATCAATTAAAAGATGTCCCATGTTCATGGATTAAAAGAATGAATAATTAAAATGTTCACACTACCCAAAGTTATCTATAGATTTAATATAATTCCTACCAAAATTCTAATGTCATTTTCACAGAAATGAAAAAAAAAATCCTTAAGTCTATATAGAACCACAATAGACCCTGAACAGCCAAAGCAATCTTGAGCAAAAAGAACAAAGCTGGAGGTATCACGCTCCCTGATTTCAAAGTATAACGCAATTGTAATTGCAACAACAACATGGTACTGGTGTAAAAACAGATACTTCACCAACAGAACAGGACAGAAAGCTCAGAAATAAACTCACGCATTTATGGTCAATTGATTTTTGACAAAGATGCCAAGAACACACAATGGGGAAAGATGTTGGGAAAACTGAATAATAAAATTTGATCCTTATCTCACTCCATGTATAAAAATCAACTCAAAAATCAACTCAAAATGGATTAAAGAGACAAATATGAGACCCAAAACTGTAAAACTACTAGAATAAACGATATTTATGTTTTATTGGTGACACTGGTCTAAGCAATGATTTTTTTTTTAACATGACCTTGAATGCACAGGCAAAAAAAGACAAATGGGACTATATCAAGCCAAAAAGCTTCTGCACAACAAAGAAAACAATGAATAAAGAGACAATCTATAAAGTGGGAGAAAATATTTTCAAACAGCACATCTGATAAGGGATAAATATCCAAAATACATAAGGAACTCAAACAACTCAATGGGCAGAAAAAAAAAATTAAAAATAGGCAAAATACCTGAACGAACATTTTCCAAAACAAAACATAAAAATGGCCAACAGGTTCATGAAAAAATAGTTGGCATCACTAATCATTAAGAAAATGTAAATTAAAACCAAAATGAGATGCTACCTCATACCTGTTAGAACAGCTATTATCAAAAGATGAAAAAGGCCAGGGGTGGTGGCTCATGCCTGTAATCCCAGCACTTTGGGAGGTCAAGGCAGGTGGATCATTTGAGGTCAGGAGCTCGAGACCAGCTTGGCCAACATGGTGAGATCCTGTTTCTACTAAAAATTAAAAAATTAGCCAGACGTGATGGCATGTGCCTGTAATCCCAGCTACTTAGGAGGCTGAAGTAGGAGAATCAGTTGAACCTGATAGGTGGAGACTGCAGTGAGCCAAAGTCATGCCATTGCACACTGCACTCCAGCCTGGGTGACAGGAAGAGACTTCGTCTCAAAAACAAAAACAGAAAAAGATGAAAGATAAGTTCTGGCAAGGCTGTGGAAAAATGGAACCCTGGAACTGATAGCAGAAATCTAATTAGTACAGCCATGATGGAAAACTGTTGGAGGTTCCTCAAACAAACTAAAAGTAGAACTATCATATGATCTAGTAATTCCACTGCTGGGTACATGTCCAAAGAAATTGAAATCAATACGTCAGAGATATCTGCATTTATCTGTACGTCCATATTCACTGCAGCATTACTCACAATAGCCAAGATATGGAATCAACCTAAGTTTCCAGGAATGGATGAATGGATAAAGAAAACGTGGTATATACACAATATGGAATAATATCTGGCCTTAAAAAAAAAGAGAACCAGCTCGGCCGTACAGACCCCCATCCAGGTGGCACTGAAGGAACTGAGAAGCAGACACCCAGATAGAACAACGAAGCAGGACTATCTGGGGGCCAATAGCCTTCCCAGCTGAGAGCCTCAGGAGCTGACAGCATTTGGTCTCAGTGCCTCAAGCAGACTGACCCACTCATTTATTCTCTCTGAACAGGTGAGGATTATTAACAAACAGATGTTTATATAGAATGTGTGATTTACATAATTCTTAAGCAACATTACCTACTTTCATTGGCAAAGTCAAGAATGTGAACCCTATTTTCAGTATTTTATTCTAAAACTGGTTATACATTTAAAATATTTATTAAACAGGCACTTGGCTTAAGAGAGCACTTAAGACATCATGGAAAATGTAGCAATGAGTTGCAAGATAGAATCTCTGCTTTAAAAACATTACACAGTTTTAAGGAAGAGAAGGTGTGTATGTGATCCTACAGAAAACCAAGGTGCTTGGACATTCACAGAAGATAGAAAAGTTTTAACAGAGGGCACCAGAGAAGGCTACAATCAGAGATGATAAGGTTGGAATCACTACCGTTGAAGGGGTACCTGAACATTTCTGGGAAGAAGACGGCCTGAACAACAGCAGAGGCTAGGAAATCACTGGAAATCCTTAGATCAGATTAGCTATACACTGAATAACATTTAGGTGACTAATTAGAGATTGATTAGGAAAAGAACTTCAGGTAAGGCCATGGAGACACTGAACAGCAAATTAAAGAATTCTGACTTTGATCAATAGGCAGTTGGAGAGCCATAGAAGGTTTCTGAGCTGGGAAGTGTGGTTATCAAAGCTGTGCTTATAAGGAAATTAGTTTGGTGGCTGTCAACAATGGCAGGAGGAAAAGAGAGATTTAAGGCAGGGAGGTCTGAAAGAAGGGTCAAGACATTGGTCCCGCTGAAGTTGTAGGAAGAGAAAGGAAGGCACGGGCAGGAGAGACCCCGTAGGAATAGAACAAACAACACCTGAACACTAGAAGTGGGAAGCAAGAAAGGGATGATTCAATGACTCAAATTTTGAGCCTGTGTGATTGAAGAAATGGAAGTCAAGACGGAAATCTGACTCTGTTCAGAGTTAATGGATTATAGATTTAATAAGAAATAGATTACTAGATAGAAATTTAATAGCCAATCTATTTTAGAGGAATCTATGTAAGAGGTAAAAGTTGAATCTATTTAAATAGATTCACCAATTGTGACACAGATTTCTAACATAAATAATTGAATGTTTGTTTGTGTCAAAAACTAGTTGTAGTTGTATCCTGTACCATTGTACCATTGCAAGATGCAATACTAGATCATGATGAAATACCTGAACATAGGAGTAGGTTGGGAGAGGAAGTCTGCACATAGAAACTAATATAACCACAATGAGTTATGGTGTTTTACACGTTAAATTCATTCCTTAGAACAAATTTTCATCACTAACGTTTTGAAAATACTAAAGTATGAAGTTGAAATACTAAGCAAATCTATTCCAATTATTTCTCTCCATTCAAACTAATTTCTCTTTTCCTGTGAAACCAACATTATTTTCTGGATGACAAAATTAATTACCACCAAGAATAACGTATTTCATAGGAGTACTAACCTCAACCTTGATTTCATAAGAACATTGGTAAATATATTTTATGTCTGCATGCTCTTATTGACGCTATCTGTGACTTACAAATATGCCTTTTTATCCTGCTCTAATTTAAACCATGATACCTTTATATTGAGGTGCTTTCAAGAATTATTTACCAAAACACTTGTTCACTAAGCCTCACCTGTTTCTGTTTTCTCTGAAGGACTGAGTTTCAGATGTTGGTCTTCTAATGAAAGGCTCACACTGATACCATACAGTGGGTCATCCAAGAAAGAGGGCCTTTTCAGTCTCCCAATGCCAAGAGTCTTCGACATAAAATAGTCTTTCGTGTCATTAACAATGTTATCCTCAGAAAACTGAAGGCATTTCATATTCTCTGCTTCAATGATGAGCGCTTCTGACATGTGATGTCCAGCCAAGGCTTTAGTGAGATAGTAGCCTTTAGAAGCTTCACATTCTGCACTCTCAAGCAAATTTGCTTCTTCTTCCTCAGTTTTCTGGATCTTTGTTTCTGATTCATTTAGTAATGCAGAGATGATGGATCTGGAAAGCTGGGGAAACACAGGTGTTACGTCTTCAATGTCGTCATTTTCTCTTTCTGAAGAAAGTTTAACGATGGATTTTTGTTTAACTATGCATTCATCCAGAAGACACTTTAACTGTTCTTCAGAGAGACGTGATGTGCACTCTAACTGATGACACAAAACGAAAAGTTTACATAATCAGTTGACTGAGTAAACACATTTATTTTTGGTAAGCATCCAGTAATACAATATAAATGCAAGTAGCTCCTTACACAACACATACAAATAGAAAAATAATTCATTGTAAAGTATCCAAAATTGTAAGGGAAATGTCATAATCCTGCCAAAATATTTGGCTGGTGTTTCTCTGACCCCACCCATCCCTCAGCATGAACTCCACCACCACCCAATTCCTTAACTGAAAAATAAAATAGGCATACAAGGCAAACTACCCCTACCCTTGGGGATTCAGCATCCCCATGTCTGTCTACAACTCTCAATGGACAATACTGCTGAAGACAGAAAAGGAAGGGTGAAGGGTGGTGCATCCTGAGATGTGTCATTGCTTCAAAGCTACAGGTCTAGGCAGAGGCCAGGTGCATTCCAGAGGCCATGGTGCATTTGGGGAGAATGATTTGATCATACATATTTAATCTCTGCTTGTAAAGGTTACCAGGGATGAGTGTTTCAACCAAGACCTTAAATACTTAAAAGCATTTTTTTCTTCCAGCAATATTCTCAGGAAATAAATAAAAATAAATCAAATAAAAGTAGAGAGCCATGTTCTACAAAACTTCAGCTGAATAGCACATTTGAGTTACAACAATCTTGAAAAGGAATGATATTAAAATATAGCGAAACACACTGAAAAAAAATGTGTACTTCCCAAAAAAATCAGTGTCTTCCATGGTTTACATGTGGATTGTCTAGGAAAAGACTAATTCTCCTTTACAGGGAGATGAATTATCTGAGAACAAGAAGTTCCCATAAGAAAACTTAATCATGAATTTCAAAGGCTTTAATTTCTACTTCAGCAAAGTAAAATAATGCCATTGGCCTACTCTGAAAGTACACAGTAAAAAATAACTACATATTCTATATATGTAAAGTGCTGAAATAAAAAGTTATTATTGGTACTAGTATAGTTAATTCTCCACTGTTAAGTAAAGCTTCTAATGCAACTAATAAATACTGGTATATAAAACTATTTTTGTGCCATGTTTTAAATTTTTTTTAATTATATTTAACTTATCTATATTAAAACTAGTTTTTACACTAGCTAGTGTCACTAGGAGTATAAGAAATTGTCTGGGAATATACTCTTAGTAATTATGTGGAATTTAAAATTCAGGTGACTGACCCTAAGGTTAATATACATGTCAAGAAATAGGATTTGAATTATATATTAGCAAATTCTACTTTTAGTCACTAGGCATTTCAAGCATCCAGATATAGTACTTTATCCACAATCAGGAACATTCTCTTCATGCTACTATGTAAACCTAGTTAAGCAGAAAATGAAGGAGGTCCTGCTATGACTAATTATTAGATACCAAAAACACACTTTCAAAATTTGCTTATGTAAAATTGCTTATAATGTACAGAGAATTCCCTAAGATTTAGAAAGAGCCCATTGAGTGTCATCCTCACCAAACATCCTCATCAAAGACTTATTATTATGAAATCATCAGACACTAGAAAAAAAAGTCAGTCTATACTGGAGCAGGAGGAGGTCTCTAGGGAAAACGGCAGGAGGGAAGATTCATAGATTATCCAATATGCTTGACCATTTCTAAAAGTAATATTGATATATGTTTGGCATTCTGATGATACATTTCTCTAAATACACAGAAAATGAAGCAAAAGGAATATCAAAGCAATTAAGAACTCCGAAGAAAACAAAAAGTTATACAAAAAGAGGAAACAGATACAAGATGGCAGAATAGGAACAGCTCTGGAGTGCAGTTTCCGGCAAGAACGCAGAGGGTGAGTGATCACTGCATTTCCAAACCAGTTTTTACTGCCCACAGACCAGGAGATTCCCAGGCAGAAAAGCACCACAAGTCTCCAGCACCGGCGCAAAGGGTCTCCACACAAAAACTCACACAAATCTGGGCGGACATTTCAACTGGCACCCGGAACACCTGGGAGACAGAGTCGCCCATTCAACTGAAAAAAAAGGGGCTGAAACAGAGAGCCAGGTGATCTGGCTCGGTAGGTCCCACCCCAACAAAGACCAGCAATCTGAAATGCTCTGGATTGAGAGTTTCACAGCAAGCACAGCTGGGCCCAGGATGGTACAGCTCTGTCGGGGGAAGGGCAGCCATTACTGAGGCAGTCCACCACTACCAAGGCAGTCCACCATTACTGAGGCAGTCCACCATTACTGACGCAATCTGCCATTACCGAGGCAGTCTGCCATAACTGAGGCAGACCACCATTACAGAGGCAGTTCTAACTATACCTCTATAAACAAAACCACAAGGAGGTTCACACAGCAGCTAGGCAAAGCCCACGGCAGCTCAGCAACACCTCTGCTGACAGACTGTGACTAGGCTACCTCCTCACTGGGCAAGGCATCTCTGAAAAAAGGCAGCAGCATATCAGAAACATATAAATAAATCCCCACCTTTCCAGGACAGAGCACCTGGGAAAAAAAGGCAGCTATGAGTTCCGCTGCAGCAGACTTAAATGTGCCTGCCCAGCAGCTCTGAACAGGATAATGGAGGTCACAGCTCAGCACTTGAGCTCCTATAAGGGACAGACTGTCTCCTCAAGCAGCTCCCTGACCCCCATATATCCAAAGACACACCTCATAAAAGAGAGCTCATGCTGACATCTGGCAGGTATCCTTCTGGGACAAAGATAACAGAAGAAGAAACTGGCAGCAACCATTACTGTTTTGCAGCCACCACAGGTGATCCCCAGGCAAGCAGGGTCTGGAGTGGACCTCCAGCAGTCCTACAGCAGAGGGGCCTGACTGTTAGAAGGAAAACTAAAAAACAGAAACAAATGACTTGATCATCATCAAAAAGGATGTCCACTCAGAGACCCCATCCAAAAGTCAACTACAAAGACTACAGGTAGACAATTCTACAAAGATGGGAAGAAACCAGCCCAAAAAGGATGACTTAACACTTCACTGTCAATATTAGACAGATGAACAAGACAGAAAATTAACAAGGATATCCAGGACTTGAACTCAGATCTGGACCAAGCAAACCTAATAGACATCTATAGACTCTCCACCCCAAATCCACAGAATATACATTCTTCTCAGTAACACGTGGTACCTACTCTAAAACTGACCACATAATTGGACCTACTCTAAAACTGACCACATAATCCTAAGCAAATGCAAAATAATGGAAATCAAAACAAGTCTCTCAAACTACAGTGCAATCAAATTAGAACTCAAGATTAAGAAACTAACTCAGAACCAAACAACTTCATGGAAACAGAACAACTGGCTCTTGAATGTTGACTAGATAAATGATGAAATGAAGGCAGAAATAAAGATGTTCTTTGAAACCAACAAGAATGAAGAAACAACATAACAGAATCTCTGGGACACATTTAAAGCAGTGTCTAAAGGAAAATTTATACCAATCAGTGCCCACATGAGAAGCAAGGAAAGATCTAAAATCTATACCCTAGAATCAAAACTGAAAGAGCTAGAGGAGCAAGATCAAAAAAACTCAAAACCTAGCAGAAGACAAGAAATAACATCAGAGCAGAACTGAAGGAGATAGAGACACAAAAAACCTTTCAAAAAATCAATAAATCCAGGAGGTGGTTTTTTGAAAAGATCAACAAAATAGACAGACCACTAGCCAGATTAATAAAAAAGAAAAGAGAGAATAATCAAATAGATGCAATAAAAAATGATAAAGAGGATATCACCATCGATTCCACAGAAATAAAAACTACCATCAGAGATTACTACAAACAACTTAGAGTCAGAGATTACTACAAACAACTCTATGCACATAAAACAGTAAACATGGAAGAAATGGATAAATTCCTGGACGCTTGCACCCTCCCATGCCTAAACCAGGAGGAAGTCGAACCCTGAATAGACCAATAACAAGGGCTAAACTTGAGGCAGCAAATCATAGGCTACCGACCAAAAAAAGCCCAGGTCCAGATGGGTTCACAGCCAAATTCTACCAGACATACAAAGAGGAGCTGGTACCATTCCTTCTGAAACTATTCCAAACAATCCAAAAAGAGGGAATCCTTCCCAAATCATTTTATGAGACCAACATCATCCTGATACCAAAACCTGACAGAGACTCAACAAGAAAAGAAAACTTCAGGCCAATATCCATGATGAACATAAACGCAAAAATCTTCCCTAAAATACTGGCAAACTGATTGCAACAGCACATCAAAAAGCTTATCCATCACGGTCAAGTAGGCTTCATCCCAGGGATGCAATACTGGTTCAACATATGCAAGTCTATAAATGTAATCCAGCACATAAATAGAACTAAAGACAAAAACCACGATTATCTGAATAGATGCAGAGAAGGCCTTTAACTAAATTCAACAGCCCTTTATACTAAAAACCCTCAATAAACTAGGTATTGATGGAACATATCTCAAAATAATAAAAGCTATTTACGACAAATCCACAGGCAATATCATACTGAATGGGCAAAAACTGGAAGCATTCCCTTTCAAATCTGGTGCTAGACAAGGATGCCCTCTCTCACCCTCCTATTCAATACAGTATTGGAAGTTCTAGCCAGAGCAATCAGGCAAGAAAAAGAAATAAAGCGTATTCAATTAGGAAAGGAGGAAGTCAAATTGTCTCTATTTGCAGATGACATGACTGTATTTTTACAAGACCCCATCATCTCAGCCCAAAATCTCCTGAAGCTGATAAGTGACATCAGCAAAGTCTCAGGATACAAAATCAATGTGCAGAAATCACAAGCATTCCTATACAACAATAACAGACTTAAAGAGAGCCAAATCACGAATGAACTGTCATTCACAATTGCTACAAAAAGAATAAAATACCTAGGAATACAACTAACAAAGGATGTAAAGGACCTCTTCAAGGAGAACTACAAACCACTGCTCAAGGAAATAAGAGAGGACACAAACAGATGGAAAAACATTCTATGCTCATGGTTAGGAGGAATCAATATTGTGATAATGGCCATACTGCCCAAAGCAATTTATAAATTCAAAGTTATCCCCATCAAACTACCTATGACCCTCTTCACAGAACTGGAAAAAACCACCTTAAACTTCATATGGAACCAATAGAGAGCCCGCATAGCCAAGACAATCCTATGCAAAAAGAACAAAGCTGGAGGCATCACACTACCTGACTTCAAACTATACTACAAGGCTACAGTAATCAAAAAAGCATGGTACTGGTACCAAAACAGACATATAGACCACTGGAACAGAATAGAGGCCTCGGAGGCAATGCCACACATCTACCATCATCTGATCTTTCACAAACATGATAAAAACAAGCAATGGGAAAAGGATTCCCTGTTTAATAAATGGTGTTGGGAAAACTGGCTAGCCATGTGCAGAAAGCTGAAACTGGATGCCTTCCTGACACCTTACACTAAAATTAACTCCAGATGGATGAAAGATTTAAAAATAAGACCTAATACTATAAAAACCCTAGAAGAAAACCTAGGCAAAACCATTCAGGACATAGGCATAGGCAAGGACTTCATGACTAAAACACCAAAAGCATTGGCAACAAAAGCCAAAATAGACAAATGGGATCCAATTAAACTCCAGACCTTCTGCACAGCAAAAGAAACAATCATTAGAGTGAACCAGCAACCAATAGAATGGGAAAAAAATTTTGCAATCTGTTCATCTGACAAAGGGCTAATATCCAGAATCTATAATGAACTAAAACAGATTTACAAGAAAAAAAAACAAACAAACTCATTCAAAAGTGGGAGAAGAATATGAACAGACACTTTTCAAAAGAAGACATATATGTGGCCAACAAACACATGAAAAAATGCTCATCATCACTGGTCATTAGAGAAATGCAAATCAAAACCACATTGAGATACTACCTCACATCAGTTAGAATGGTGATCATTAAAAAATCTGGAGACAATGTATGCTGGAGAGGATGTGGAGAAATAGGAACACTTTTACACTATTGGTGGGAGTGTAAATTAGTTTGGCCATTGTGGAAGATAATGTGGCGATTTCTCGAGGACCTAGAAATAGAAATTCCATTTGACTGAGCAATCCCATTACTGAGTATATATCCAAAGGATTATAAATCATTCTATTATAAAGATACATGCACATGTGTGTTCACTGCAGCACTGTTTACAATAGCAAAGACCTGGAACCAACACTAATGCCCATCAATGACAGCCTGGACAAGGAAAATGTGGCACATATACACCAGGGAATACTACGCAGCCATAAAAAACAATGAGTTCATGTCCTTTGTAGGGACATGGATGAACCTAGAAACCATCATTCTCAGCAAACTGCCACAAGAACAGAAAAACAAACATCGCATGTTCTCACTCATAGGCAGGTGTTGAACAATAAGAACACATGGACACAGGGCGGGGAGCATCACACACTGGGGTCCATTGGGGGGACCAGGGGAAGGACAGTGGGGGGCATGGAGCTGGGGAGGGATAACATGGGAAGAAATGCCAGATATACGTGACAGGGGGATGGAGGCAGCAAACCACATTGCCATGTATGTACCTATGCAATAATCCTGCATGTTCTGCACATGTACTCCAGAACCTAAAGTGTAATAAAATATATATGAAAAATTAAAAAAAATTTTTGTTTTTTTTAAGTTATACAAAAAGAAAGGAAAATTACTATAACAAAAATTAAAATTAATTTAAAATAAAATATTAAAATTTAATTTTTTTTGAGACAGAGTCTTGCTCTGTCGCCCAGACTGAAGTGCAGTGGCATGATCGTGGCTCACTGCAACCTCTGCTTCCTTAGCAAGTCTTATGTCTCAGCCCTCCCAGTAGCTGGGATTATATGTGCCTGCCACCACACCTGGCTAATATTTTTTTTTTGTATTTTTAGTGGACACAGGGTTTTACCATGTTGGCCAGGCTGGTCTTGAACTCCTGGCCTCAAGTGATCCACTCACCTCAGTCTCCCAAAGTGCTAAAACTACAGGTGTGAGCCACCATGCCCGGCTCAAATTTTTTAATAAAAATGCACTTAGAAATCAAATTTAAAATATTTAAATGAAATTCCCAAGTGACTGTATGTTTGGACATCAGAAGTAGACTCAGGTTTTGCGGAGCCAGAAATTTACATAATCTTACAGCAAGAGAAGGGCATATCTTTAAAAAAAAAAAAAAAGAAGAATACAAAATTAGGTACAAACGTTGAGTTTCTTTTCTTTTAGAATGTGAAAAAGATCACAACAAATTAGTGGAGTCTTGGAGGGTTGAGTCCATCTCTTACAGTACCTCTTTAGGTCCCTGACCAGAGATTCTTACAGAAACGTTTGCTGGTTGCAACCTGGCTTCCTCTTCCCACCCCAAAGCTCCTATAAGTGAGAGACCCTAAAGCGGAAACTTCACTGGCTTCACAGTAAATTGCTTCTGGGTATATGAGATAAAACATTACACATTTCAGCTTGTGTGTATACAGAAATAAGGGGGACTACAATTACCCTGATCCTCATGGGAAAAGCATCTGGATAGGAAAGAAAACACAGAAGACTAGAACCTGGGCTTCCATCCAAGCTGTGCTGCCTTGAGCATGTCACCTGAGTTCTCAGGGGCCCATCACCTTTATCTGTCAAATGAAGAACTGAAGAAGATAATCTCTACATTAAATTATAACTCTAAAACTGCTTTTTATGAACAGCTACTCTATAAATAAACATAAATTTAAAAATAAACTTTTCTACTGACTTTACAGTGTAGCCTGGGTAGAGTTATGAAAACAAAATAATAGCAAAAAGAGAACTTTTATTTCTTTAGCTCCTTCACAATATCAATCCTGAACTCTTATAAAATAACTAAAAATTATCTGGCCTCAAAATAGAAGTAAAAGCAAACCAAATACATTAAGCCCTCAAATCGATTTAATGATAGCACTTCTGGCTGGCAATACAGATTGGAAACTTCAACACAACCCTCTCCCTCATCTTTTGATTCCCAGCAGAGTTCTGCCCACAGTCAAGGCTCAGTAAATGACTATCATGAGTTAGGGCGCTTAAAGCATTTTTTAAGGTACTATGTTAATATATTTACAAATACTGAACTGAACTAAACTAGGGCTCCATCACAAACATCCCTAGCTACCCTCAATAGTTGAGGAACCATCTAACCCCAGGCTTTCTCCAGAATGCTCTTGAAAATTCTGAACTAATAATAAGCAACATAACTGATCCACTCACTGTGCAGGCACCATCAAGTAACCATCTGTTCAAGCATTCACCTCAAAGTATTCATCTTTCGTGCCAGCTCTAATTTCCCAATATTCCATAAACAAGTTATTATTCATACTATTCCTATCCTTCATAAAACTCAGCATAGTGCATCTCAGTGTTCGTTTTTCCAGGCCAGAACCCAATCTCTTTTCACTCTGTATATGAAAGCCCCTCTCTTCCCACCTTATTTTAGAAGCTCTTTTATGAATTTTCTTTCTTGTTTCAGCTCGAACACACACATTTCATAGTAAAAGGGCAAATGTATTGGATTTTTCATCGGGAGAAGAATAGAATACACTTGCGGTATTAGTTCTGCTGCATCTTGCCGGTCGGGTTGGCACACCAGGTGATATCTCACAGAATAACAATAATAGGTAGCAGTCATAAAGCAGACTGGACTCTGCTCTAGGCATATTACATGTATGGATTCCTTTAATCTTTTCAACAAACATAGGAGGTAGATACTATTGTTATTTCCATTTTGTAGATGAAGAAACTGAGTGACTTCTCCAAGGTCATATAGCTTCTAAATGGTGGACTTGAAATTCAAATCCAGGTGGTCTGGGTCCAGAACCTAAGTGTCTAGCCACGTGGCTACACTGCCGCCTGCTGTAAACGAGCCCTCCCGCTACTGCCCTCCAAGTGACCTTTTTCCAACTGCCATCATTGTTCTGTCCCTTCTATCAGATACAGAAACTCTCCCTGCAGAACATTTTACTTAACTTGTGACTTTATTACTCAAATTAGTTTAGTGTTTTATGCAAATGTACACAGTGCCCTCTCTCTGGGCTCATTTAAAAAAAAAAAAAAAAAACAGTCACAATGCCATTCCCAGGATGCCCACTGTTTACACTTCTCCACCCAGATAAATGCCAGTTTGGTGTAGAAGCTAAATTTGATGAGGAATGCAACCTGTAATTGCTGGAGATGGAACGCAGACTGTGGATTACCTCACTTTCATCCCTGCCCCACCTCCTATGCTATATATCTGGAGTTTCTCCAGCCATAAAAATCTCCAGTTAATTAGGCAATGGATTTGTTGACAAAGCAATCAAGACTATGTGCCTGGTACAGATAATCAGAAAGTCTACCCATTATAAACCAGCAGAAGCAATCTTGTCCTTTGATGTAAGCTTATTTCAGGTGTTTTTATTTTCCCCAGAGTTCCTAGAGACCCACCCCATAAAACCAATAACATTATCACAAGTGAGAAAAGGGTGGAAAGCTAGAATGTTCTAAATGATTAACAAGGAGAATATGGACTTGAACAGATTTTAATAACACCTAGTCCTACTTCAAAATAAGCAACTAAAAAACATTCCACCCTTTGCTTAATGACGAAGATATAAGTTTATAGCTCTCTGTTGAAACCACTTCTGGCAACACCTCAGTAGTTTATTTTAGTCAAGATTTTTTGGCTATAAGGAGCAGAAACCCTCATGTCAAAAACAGGAGGTGGTAGGATTGATAGCTGTAAGATCAAAGAAGTCACTTCATGGATACCAACAAGCAGGAAATATAGTACAGACTGGCCTTTTGGAGTCTAAAGCTGAGAAGCCACCAGGAACCAAAGTCATGTGCTCCATCTGTCTTTCTGGATCCATGTCATGTCTTAACTCACTGTCTGCCTGATTCTTCCTCCTCTCTGCAAACCAGCTTTCTCCACTTATTAACGGCTTCTGCTTTCTCACTCCCTCAGCTTGCATATGTAGCATTAACTGACTCTGTAAGAGTGTCGCACCACCAACAACTGATTATATCCTTTAGTTCTCTATATCCTTTTGCTCAAACTTTCAAGCACGATAACCTGGCTGGTCACTGGCCAGGTTGATGGACTGCCTGTGTCAGGTTCAAGTGTCCACCACTAGTCCAATCATCTGAACTGAGAGTCACATGGGAGAAACACAACCATCCAAGCCCATGGTTTTGGCAGGGCTGTGGGTAAGGTGATTTCCCAACCAAGAAGGCATCAGCAGAGCAGGGATCCCAAAATAAATCTATTATGTTTTTGAACTATAATCACTATGAAGTAAGTAACCATCGGAAGTAACCTGCCACTTAATGAAGTTCTACCGTCGACTGAAGGATTAATGATCTAAGTATTTCCAAGCTTCACCAATCTCATTAAATCTGGGTACTCACTGAAGAGTTATTTGAGATGCAAATGTGGAACCAGTTGTCAGAAAATATTTACTCTTGCATAGAAAAATAAAGGCACTCTAGTTAGGCTACAGAACAGCACTATCGAGTCCAAATGCTCCCAAGAGGCTCACATCACTTGCTATGGCTCTTTTGGATTAAATAAATCTAAAAATCATGGGGAGAAAATAATTGGTGTTCATTTTGATGTCTACATCAGTGGCACTGAGGATTCATAGGAGAGAAGGGCTTATTCTTCCTTCCTCTCCTAGCTCCTTCCCTCCCTATTCTATTCTCCCACCTTCCTCTCTTACATGGAGGCTACCCCAATCATATAAAGGCAAGTCCGGCAGGTAGACAGCTCTTAGGAGGCCATACCAAGGACAATGGGTCCTGGGGGCCTGGGACAATCTGGGGTATTTTTAACCAGAATAGTCAGAGGCTGTCTGGCCAGAAGAGAATCTGAACTCTAGTCAAAAAGGAAGCAAAGATCATTGCCAGAGAAACTATGTAAACCACCATCAAGAGTGAGGGTTGAGGCAAGGCTGTAAACAGGAAAGTGACTCAGCCCCCAGGTCAGCAGCCAGGAGGCTCAGTGGATAGAATAATACTGAGTGTGAAGTAGGTCAAGGCAAGCGGCTCTGAAGTGAGGTCGCAAACGTTGTGGTGGTATGGGAAGCCCTTTTTATGTGGGGCCTGGTGTGTCAAAGTCGCTGTGCAGAATCAGACACCACCCATGCCAAGGCTACCTATCTCCCCCAAACGGCTGGGTGAGGCAGGGCTTGCCTCATGCATTTGCCTGGTGAGAGGCTGCTGTGGCCCTGGGCATTCTGTGACGGTTCGTGTCCTGTGGCCCAGGTGCCCAGGCTGGCGCCATGGCTTCAAGGATCCAGGCTTTCTGTTTCTATGTACCAGAATGAGAGAGGCAGGCTGCCAGCAGGACCCCAGAGTGTAAGGGAGGGATGAGCATGGATCGAGGGAGCTGGAAGCAGGAGGTAGGATTCTCAAGTTCTACCATTTGAAAAAGAGCTAGAAACTTGGTATGCTGGGGACAGAAAGAGAACAGTGTGGAGGCAGTCGGCAGGAGAGCCAGACTATGCTTTCTAACAGGGTGACTGGTGAAAAGGGACTCTTACGTTTTCATTTTGTGGGACAATTAGCATTTGAGGATTGCCAACAGTAGCTATTTTCTAGCAGTAGAGACAGCAAGTCCACTTGGATCAGATGCCCTTTGTTCTGAGCAAGTCGCCGGAATGGCCCTGTTATCACATGTCTATCACTTCCTTTCCTGAAACAAGGCTGGAGGGGGCTGCCATCCCTGCCCCAAACTCCCAGCTGAAAAAGCCTGGCCAAGAGATGAGGTGCACAGATTTGCATAAAGAGCCTAAAAAGGGAGCCCAAACTGAGTAGCTCTCAAGGCCACAGGGAACTGGAACCTCCTCCACCCCCTCCCCCAGGGAAGTAGATCCAGTCTGTCACTTTAGAGCAGCAACTCCCTCTGCTTGGCAAGACAGTTGATTATTGGCTATTATTATTTATGAATATCATTTGCATGAGTGAAGGCCTTCTGTACTCTCATTTTGATGATGTCTATATTTACTATGTAGAGATAAGTTGGGTCAAGGAAGGTTGCAATGGGGTCAGAAGTCAAGAAGGCCATTAGCTATTGAAATACCCTAACCTCCAATGGATCCAGATTAAGCCGCACCCTCTAGTAGGAAGTCAGCTGATAGACGAGTCACATTGGAGAAATTTGGTATAAATGAAACCTAAGGAACTTATGTATGCCCACCAGAGTCTCTAGAACTTTAAATACTTTACTTGATCATCTAAACTTCACAATTGAAGAGAAGGTATCCTCAGAACTGTGTCTGGGATCTTCAGCATGTTTCTTCTGTGCTGGGCTGGCCTGTAGGTGGAGGTGCTGTGGTCTATAAGGGATCTTCCCAAACAGGGGCTCATTCAAGGCCAGGTCAGGGGAGTGTATCCAACGTCCTCTACCTTGTACTGGTGCTGAAACTAGGTGGAGATGGTATGGCCTGGAAAGTAGTGCCTGGCCTTGCACGGCCCGCCCATAGGCCAGTAATACGGTTTCACTCTGTGTCCCCACCCAAATCTTATCTTGAATTGTAATCCTCACACGCTTGTGATAGTGAGAAAGTTCTCACAAGATCTCATGGTTTTAAAAGCGCCAGTTTCCCCCATGTGCTCTCTTTCCTGCTGCCAGGTAAGATGTGCCTTGCTTCCCCTCTGCCTTCCACCATGATCCTAAGTTTCCTAAGGCCTCCCCACCAGCCATTAGGAACTGTGAGCCAATTAAACTTCTTTTGTTTAGAAATCACCCAGTCTCAGGCAGTGTCTTCACAGCAGTGTGAAAATGGATGAATACAGTCAGACAAGGCCCCAGGTTCTGACTACCAGTACTTCTACTTTCCAGACACATGGGCCCTTGGTACACAATCAGTGCCACGATAACCAGCAGCTCCTCTGCCTCTTACTGTGAGAAGCATCTCACTAGGGTAGTGCTATCGGGACCCTGCCCCCCTCACCCCAATCAGAGAGAGCACTCAGCTAGGCCCCACCCATATAAGAGAGACCTCTCAAAAAGATGCTCTACCCTGGGAACTGGAAAAGAAAACTGAATATTTCCTTACATTGCCAAGAAGTTCCCCAGCAGCATAAACAAGTCAAAGGGCCCACCATCATTAAACTGCTCCGACATGACTGGATTGAGTTTGCCCATCACCCATATCTGTGCACTTGCCTGCTGCTGAGCTGAGCAGAGCTAACACGGCCCGTGCTGCTCTCACAGGTATAGACCTGGATGTCACTTCTGATGCCACTGCCACGGCCCCTCAAGTCATCGTAGGTACATCATGCCCTTCTTGGTTCCTTCCCAGGATTTCTTCTCCATTGCTGATGAGGTGTGAGTTGCTAATAAGGTATGGATGATCAGGTGGCCACTTCTAGGCTTGTACAAACCAGAAATGCAATAGAATTAATGCCCCTTGGGGCAGACTTTGACCAAGGGGAGAGGGGAGGCAGTGAAGGCGTTAATTTCCTCCCAAAAGGAATCCCTGAAATGCAATCACCCGCATCTGAAATGCAATCACGCAGAGATGCATGGCATCTCTCTGAATATGTCCCACAAGATCAAACGATCAGCTATACTTGCTAGCAAGCAGTAGTCAGGTCAATGACACAGATCTTCTACTTACTGTCCCTCTTTCTTTGCTTCACTTCTCTTGCTCCCCACTTCTGCTTCTCTGCTGATGCTTTCACTAATGAAGCGGCAGCATATACACTTTTGCCTCAGGCCCTGCTACCCCACACTAAGACACTTACAATAACCAACAGCTTCCAAGTCACGGCTGGGCAGGGTTTTGAAGGGGGCAACTTGAACCAGAGTGGGCCTGGAAGCACAGGGGCAGCAGCTCCAACCAGCCTCTGCAGACCGTCAACAAGGCTCACACAGTGGTACTGGCTGGGTGCAGGTACTGCAGGGTTATGGCCAGCACTGTCAAAGCCATAGGAGACAGGAATCAAAGTGATGCTTCAGGATCCTTGGGGCTTATGGCTCTTGGCTTAATAGCTGGTTTCTACTGGCATAGCTGGGATCAGAGCAGCAGAGTACTGTCCAAGGGGGCAGAGACAAAGGAGAAAATCCTTTGGAGGCCTAGGATTTGCCCAGGGTAGCCAGAGGCAGCACTGCTAGAGGGAGAATATGAATTAGAGCCAGGGGAGAAAGCCAAGGTCGTGACTTAGGTTGGAGTGTCGAGATAAACAGAAAGAAGGTCAAGCATGAGGTATAAAAGAGGTCATGGCACGTTGTTCAGCGCCAAGGCATGTCCACTGCAAAGACAAAGGAGGCCTGCTTTCATTCTGGGTGGGCAGAGTGTACGACCAGGCCAGGGGGCTGAAAGGAGTGAAGCAGGAGAAGACTCTAAAAACCACTGAGGAATCAAACTGAGGTGTGAGGTGAGCCATGCACACATGACACTCCTTCACATCTTAAACATGTCTCCAGCACCCTACCTTTAGTGTATTTCCCTGTGGCATTTTATACTCCATTTTGGAAAGCCTCTGAAGCTAAGTGTTCTTTAAACTTGCACACTATCTCTCTGAAAGCAATAGAAAGCCCCGGAGGGAGAGGAAATATCCTTACCAACAGCATCGAGTTAAGTAGGAGGAGGCTGATATTTCTAAGCTCAAATTCCAGCTCTCTCACTCCCCAGCTGTTCAGTATTGGGCAAATTACTTAACCTTTCAAAGTCTCAGATTTCTAGTCAATAGAGTAGAAATACTAACAACTAGCTGACTCCAAACAACTAATTGTAAGGAATACTAACAAGAAGTTAGTGAAGCGTGAAGCTGCAAGGACCATGCCTGATGCAGATGAGGAAGGAGTTCGATCAATGCTGGAACATCAGTAGCAAATCTCAGCTTCCATCTGGAATCCAGCAGCAACAGCAGCCAGATGGCCTCTCTCGGAAGCTGCACACTGAAGCCTGTACTTTCCAAGTTCAACTGGCCCCTACTTTTGAAGATCTCTCTCAGATACCAGGAATGGAGCTTCATCGACGATCTCACAACTAACAATTCACAATGAGCATGCTGTCATGAGTACTCTTATAGATTCATGGGGCTGGGGAAGGGGTGCCACAGAGGCCATGAGATGCTGGGAAAGAGCACACAAGAGGGAAAGGGTGGCATGTGATCCTCTATCAACACCCTTGGAAGGTTTATACTTCAAGTCTGACACTATCAAGTCTTCAGCATCTGAACGTACTGTACATAGTAGCCACAAAGTAACCAGAAAGGGGCTGGTTTCTAGATACTTTTACATTTGCTTACAATAATCCCTGTCAGGACACCAGTTGAGTCTTGTAAAGCACAGGGCTGAAGTTAAGCCAGGTTCATCCGTGCTCCACGCACAAAGGCACGTGCCCCATTACTCAGCTTTTCTCCTGTTTGGAAAGCTGCCCCTCAGCCCTCTCCACCTGTGCACACCCTCCTCAGGAAGCAAACTATTTCAAACGTTCACGTTTCCAATTGCCCTCACATCAAATCCTGAGGTGTGTTTCCTCACTACTGTCCCTGAGTCTAAGCAATCTAGGTCAATGTACAACTCTCTCAAGGAACAAACTCACATTTTATAGGAGCCTCACTGCATCAGAATGACTTAACCTGAAGAGGTGATTCTAAGAATGGAATCTAAGCCACATAGCTGGATGGTAGAAAGACATTTGAAAGATACCACTTTGAGCACCCTCAAATCAGGCTGCACAGGGCAGTCAGGCCTAGTCTAGTTCTACAAATGGTCGGTCCTGTCAAATTTCATTGGATCTGCTTTTCCTCTTGGGTGTAAATCTCGTGCCATACAGTTAATTCCACATTTAACTTGTTAATCACAGAGAGCTTTTTCTGGTCACAAATGGGTGACCTGTAGCATTTCCCAGGGTTGAGCAAGTGCTCCTGAAGCTCTGCCCTGTCTAGACACGTATCTGAAATATCTAATTACCCTGTACATTCTGTAGAGCACACAAAGCCCCACGTCATTACATAAACATGAAGCTCCATATTAATATATCTGCTCAGTGAACTGTCCTTTTACATTTGCCAATCTGAATGTGAAATCATGCTACTGCTGAGAATAAGGATAATATATTGTGAATAAGAAGTTCCAAGTAGTGCTATGATTCAAATTATGAAAGTTAAATTATCTAGAGAGCAAACCAAAAAAGCTGTGTAGTGAACTAGATCCAAATTCAGAAGAATCTAAATAGCTTGATGCATATTCCCTCTTAAATGGTGCATTTAAATAGTTTCTCTTTCACACAGAGCAGACTTCAAGAGAGGAATGAATCTTTCCAACTCCCTCCTGTCAGCAGGTTCCACATCAGGTAGGTGTCCAGATCAGCCCAGGTCATTAGTCAGTTGCACTGGGGGTGGGACATGGAGTGAACAGGACTGATAGCCCTGGACCATGTACCAGGAGTTTTGACATACATTATTTACTCCATTTACCTCTCCCAACTACCTAATGGGGAAAACTGGAAAATGGTTCTCCACATTGAACAAATAAGGAAACTAAGCCTGAGAGAAATTGAATGGTCCAGGGCCCAGAACTAACAAAAATGTGAAGCCAGACTATAAAGTTAGGGCCTTTTCACACTAATTGTCTTCAGACAGACGCTTAGAAGAGTTGGTTAAACTCCATTTTCAAGGGGGAGCACCTGGCAGCAGATGACACCATAACATGCCCCCTCCACACTCTATCTGGCATCTCAAAATGTGATATCACAGACAGCCTAGTAAGGACAACCCCTTTCGACTCATAAATCTGAGGCAAATGTGTAAACGAGAAGCCCTCACCAGCAGATGGCGGCTGCCCTCTGTGTGTCCCAAACCTAGGGCATCGGGCTGTACCCTCCCAGCACCCTCTGCATCTACTTTCCCTGCTGGATGTCAGTTCCTTGGGCTCGGACCAGGTCCTCCTCCTCTCTGTATTCCCATACCTAGCACAGAGCCTTGGTACAAGACGCACACATGGCAAAGCTTTATTGACTACATGATGCCTTATTTGGGTGCTCCTCCACCCTCTGCAGTAATATCGCACCCCTAAAAACTCAGTGCTCTTACTGACCAGTGGTCCTAAGATACGGCCCATCCTAGGCCCAACTCCTCTTCTTTCCCCTGTGTCTTGTTCCTCCCAGAGCCTGCACTCCCCACAAACTTTGGAAGACAACGGCGTAATCAATTAATGAATATTTGCTTATGATTTGGGCACAGCAGATCGCAATGCTTTAACTCCTGAAGAGTTCCCCAATGTGAGAAACCTCAGATCCCAACATGGGCAGACAGACAAACTGGTTGAAAGGAAGGGTGCTGAAAGTATTCTCCATATCACCCTGTACAGGCATGACTCACCCCACCTACGGGCAGAAGCGAAGTAAAGAAGACACCGCTTCCCAGACTTCATGTCCACTCACCATGGAAAAAAATGCTTCAGATTTGCAAAAATTCCCAAGTGCAATAAAAAGCCTGCATTCTGGGCCTATTACTGTGATATTCACTGCAAGTCTGACATAGAGGTTTAATTTGGTCTGCTATGAAAATAGAACTGAATAATAATCACAGTCTTTGATTGTGGTTAGGTTTAATTATAGAAACCTACTCAGGTACGTATATATTAATAGAAAGCCTCACAAACATGGCAGAAAACCATTTCTATTCCTAAGTATTTACAGGGAAAGCTCCCCTTATTTGCTTTATTAGTAAATAAATATTTCAAATCAGCAAACCAGAAAAGAGCCCCCACCTTTCATGTGAACATTTTCTAATCATGTCAATGTTACTATTTTCTCCTTTGATTTCCAGTGAGCTAGCACAAGCTCTGGCTTCTGCACTAGATGGTGGTGCTGAGTCACTTATTTAGAATGGAATTATGAATTATATAAAAACAGACAAGTACAATAGATGTTCAACGTGGTGGTTGTTGGAACTACCTAATTAAATACACTAAAATAATTGGCAGAAATTTTTCTTTAAATCTTCAAATCCTTTTATACCTTCTGATTTTCTCTGATGTTGTTGAGATAGGGTCTGGCTCTGTCACCCAGGCTGGAGTGCAGTGGCTCAGTCCTGGCTCACTGCAGCCTCTGCCTCCTGGGCTCAAGCTGTTCTCCCACCTTAGCTTCCCTAGTAGCTGGGACTACAGATACACACCACCAGACCCAGCTAATTTTTTTTTTTTTTGTAAAGATGGGGTTTGCCATGTTGCCCAAGTTGGTCTTGAACTCCTGAGCTCATGTAATCCTGTCACCTCAGCCTCCTAAAGTGCTGGCAATACAGGTGTGATACACCACACCCAGCAACTTCTGATTTTCTAATACAGAAAATAATTGTCTTTGGAAGTCAAACAAAATAATAAATAGCCTTCATTTCCTTTCAATCTAATTTCAGATTAATGTTTTAACTTCAAGTAGGTAGGGTAAAAACACAATTTCTTCCAAATTCGGTAATAAGAATTAATTGAAGGGTGATAAGCCGAAATACAAGGAGCATAAAAATAAAAACACAGCAATGAGGATTCAGAGTTGTGCTTCCCTTTGCTACATACAAATTTCCCTCCTATAATTATCATTTTTGATGTCCAAAATCTTCCCCAAATAGGCTATACTTCTAAAATATCTAAACAATTAATCAATCTAGTTTTTTTTAATTCATGAAATGCGTTACTTAACCAAATTCACCAGTTAATTAAGCCACATGACTTCTTCATAACTGACCTATTAAAATCAATTTTGCATTTATAAATTACCATAAACCTATTAATGCATAGTATAATTACTGTATTAAAACTAACTTACTATATTAAAACTAGCAATATGGACTGTGAAGCCAGGAGAGATTAAAATCTTTAGATGTAGTTAATTGAATAAATATATAAATTTGAAGATTCATTAGGGATTTAAACATTCTGTTTCAAAACTGAAGCCATCGCATACTATTATTCTAATTTATTTCAACCTACATTTCATATTTAAGTGTTATATATTAAAATGTTTTAATAGATGCTGATTGTATTGTCTTCGTATAAACGGAAACACCAGACTTTCCTGCCATACATACTGGACAATAGGTGAAAAAAACTCTAACAGCAGAGTAAACCAACAACATTCCTAAAAGAGCTAAAGATTCTCACAATCTCCAAATTTGCAAATACAGAAACATATATAGGCTCTCAGTTCTTCCACAAGCTCTACCACCCATCTACTAGCAGCTGTACCAAGTGCCCCACCGTCCCTCATGTCACTAGACAGACTCCCTGTGCTCCTCTTGATGACTGGCCCCTCTACCTGTACACTAGAGACCACCTCATCTTGCCTACTCAAAGTCATTGCTTAGGCAATTTCCTCACTCTCTTTTGCATCGCCACTTTCCCCCTGTCTACTGGATTTTTCCCATGAAAATACAAAAAGCTACTATTCTCCTATACTAAGGAAAAGCCCTCTTTTGATCCCGTTCCTGTCTCTACCCACCACTGCATTTCTCTTACTTTCTTTACAATAAAATTTCTTAAAATAGTTGGTCTTACTATCACCAAATCCTTCTCCTTCTGTTGTCTCTTAAACTCAACCCAAACAAGGTTTAGTTCAACATTCTGGTAAAACTGCCTTTGTCTATGACACCAATGCCCTGCACATTTCTATAGCGGTGGTTACTCTCAGTCTCTCTCTTACCAGACCTCTCAGCAGGGCATAACATGGCTGAACAACACTCTTCAGCTGGCAACACCTGGATAGAGCATATTATACATTTCATAAATCAGCCCTACTTACCAATGTAACTTTCTACTTTGATTTATCCAGCAATTTCATTTTTTGGCCAAGAGTCGTAACCTTCTCAAAGCATTTTTCCCTTTCTTCATTACCATCACCACACTAGTAGGTGACCTGTTCAGAGCTACTTCTCTGAACAAAATAAAGTATCTAAAACAGAGTGATCATTACTGCAAAAATAGCGAGGCACAGAGAACGAAGTTTCACTGTCATGCGGACACCATGTCTCCTTCCAACTAATACATATGCATCTTACACCAAGACATCAGTGGTACCTACTATATCTCACTCCCAGGATCCTATGAGCACAATGTCACAATATATCGAACTAGTGCCCCGTGTGACAGTCAACAGCCTTGCAGACAAAATGGTAACACACAGCCAAAAACAAGATGCAAGGCTAAAAGCAAGGCAGTGAAGTTATTCTGCTGCTCCTATGAGGTACAAGCAAACTGTTTATTCTCTGCTTATGTGCCTTTAGTAAAAAAGCATTTGGGCCAGGTGCAGTGGCTCATACCTGTAATCCCAGCACTTTGGGAAGCCAGGGCAGGTGGATCATGAGGTCAGGAGATCGAGACCATCCTGACCAACATGGTGAAACCCCGTCTCTATTAAAAATAAAAAAAATTAGCTGGGCGTGGTGGCACATGCCTGCAATCCCAGCTACTCGGGAGGCTGAGGCAGCAGAATCACTTGAACCAGGGAGTCGGAGGTTGCAGTGAGCCGAGATTGCACCACTGCACCACTGTACTCCAACCTGGCAACAGAGTGAGACTGTCTCAAAAAAAAAAAAAAAAAAAAAAAAATTTGTCAGATAAATAAATGCATACCCAAGACCAAGGCATGTGTTGAGCTGCTAGGGTAGAGACTATATCCTTAAGAGGGCACATGCCCAGTAATCTCTGTAAGGTCTCAATATTTCCTTTTCCCCAGTTACTCTAGTAAGTACACTCAGGTCTCTTTCAAAGGACCCTATCTAGCAAGTTCTTGACCTTGCTTCCATGTAAGAGATGTTGGGCTTATGAACTTACCTGTCTGGGACAACAGATGAGGGTCTATGATTTTCTATTGTAATAGCTTAAATCAAGCCTCTGTTTGCCAGATGACCCAGAATTTTTTGGTTGTAAAAATCAAGTAGCATAGCCAAGCGCCTATCTATTTCAGTCACAGTAATCCCATTATCAATAGCCATTCCCAAAGATGCCTGGTCATTCTGATTAAATACCCATCCTGCTGCCTATTATGGAAGCCATGCTGCTTATCCACCTTGCCTTATGATGGTAAGGTGCTGCTGCTTAAGCTCTGTTACCCCAGGATCCTAATATCCCCGGTAAGATTAGGAAGTCCCATTTCAACGGTACCATACTTCACAAACATCGGTGGTCTACAGAGAACAGCCAGTTTTTTTCAAACGAGGCCAGGTGGTCCCCCCTCACTGTGTCTATTAGGCTCTTGTTGAAGAGCATCTCATCAGAACCTTCTCAAGGAATACAGTCAGAATACAGATTTCCATAGCCATGATACATCCCTTCTAATAACCTTATCTCCCTAAGTTCTTGGATTTCTTGCTCTTATAGTAGTACACAACAGAATTTCTAGCAGTTCACTGGTGCCACAGTCCAAGTTTTGGTCAACCAGTCAAGAAAACATAAAAAGATCAATGCCATCTATTTATGTTAGTACATTGTATTCAGAACCTCTGCTTAAGTGCTCTTATAGTAATAAATTCGACCCACCTAAAGTGGCATTTTTTTCTATTTGACCTAGAACTTTCAAAATCCACTATCATACATATTCCCCCAGAATATTTTTCAGTATCAATCGGGAAAAGTCTTGCAACTTTTTAGCACCATAAGCTATCATCTCCTACCTTTGACTTTGTCGTTGGTGTTTGGAGGTATTCTGGGATCTAAGTTTAGTTATACATCTGGGAGTAGGGCAGAAGAAATGACCTCCCTTTGTAATACAACTCCTTCAGATAGCAGAAAATTCTATCAAGACATGAATAGCCTCATCAGAGAGGGACACAGGGCTGCTCCAGCTGGCAAGGATGGCTTGATGGACTCTAGGGATTCAGGGTGCCCTGAATTCACCAAATCCTACCATATCCCCTGTTCTAGCTCCTAGAGTCCCACTCTTTCTCTACATACCCAAACCAAATACCAAAATAAGGGACCTAACTGTGAATTCAAATGACATCCTTATTTGACAACTTGCATTACTACATCTGGCTTTTGGCTTTTTAACTTTAAATTACAAAAGAGATTCTTTTAGTGTAGTCATAGAAAGTCCCTATTTTTCCAATTCATGCTTAGGTAAGAAAATTTAGAAATTTGAGCTTTCTTCCCTTTCTTTAAAGTGTCTGCCACTGTTACATGCAGCCGTCATACCAGCCCAGTTTTTCAAGTCCTCACTCCTATGCAATTATTGCATGGAAGTCCCTACTTGGTTCCCAAAAGGCTTTCTTTCAATTAGCAACTCCTTCTATAAGTTCACAGATGATTTATTTGCTGATTTTCCACCAAATGTTATGGTGTGCCAGTCTCATCCCTTATGCAGCTGGATTTTTCACTACCTTCAGCTCCAGCTAACCCAGACAACCAATCCCCGCTTCCCCTCATGTTTCTGTGGTTCTATTTCCTGCAACCATTCCTGGTGTCTAACTCCCTGTCAATCTGGGTTTTTACTTGGAAATAACATAAATAACAAAACTAAGACTGGCTGCTGTAAGCAGAAATTAAATTAATTGAAACGATGGTCCCACATAATCACTGAGAAGGCTAGGGAGGTACTGGAAAACAGTCAGGAACAACAGTAGGCTATCCAATCACAACCAAAATCATGCCACAGAATTTAAGGCTGCTCCTTCCACTAAACCACTCAGCTAGCCAGCTGAGCTAACTACCCCAACATCAGGACCAGAGACAGGATGTTACTGCTGGAACTGCCACAACTGCCACTTCGGTAAATTGATGTTTCTATCATCACTGCACATGTTGAGTAGATTCTCACCCACCCTCTGTGGTCTGTCCATTAGTACAGAGCGGGTATGCCTGATAGACTACATCTAGCACATGTCCTTCCTGCCGTAAAGGTGGCTGGGATACCGAATAGTGGAACTTCCTAGACTCAGTGATGAGAGAGACAAGCTCTGAATCCTGCTAAGAGTCACCAACTGGGAAACTTCCCAAACAAAGGAAGTGAAATCATATGTAAAGCACCTAAAAAAAAAAAAAAAAGACAAATACCCGCTGTAGGTATCTTCTTTATATTTTGGGGAAACATCATTACAGAAAAAGAAGATGTATTTTTACATAAGCCAAAGCTGGAAAACTTTCATGCTAAAAAAAACCAGAATGTTGCAAAAGTTTCATGTATTTGTAGGTGTTTTGCATCTATGGCAGTTAGAAATATTTTATAGTGAATAAAAAGAAAGCAAGTAAAGAGAAAAGAGCTCCTTGAGTTTCACTATGCAAATTAGAGAATCTGGAAATAATCTATACTCTTGATCTCTTAACCTTTCTTCTGCCCTGAATAAGGCTTATTCAGAAAAAGTATTTATAACATCTGTTAGTATTTCCCATGAAAATTTTAAAATTCTACAAGGACCTATAGGAGAATATTTGCTACCAATTTGAATGGATATGAGCATCAAACAAGAGAAAAATTCTTAAAACCTGATTTCATACTTCCCATTAAGCATGTTTAGAGTACATTATAGCAAAGCATGTTAAAGCAATCTGCAATCCAAAAAGTGTAACTAAGAGGAGAACCAATGGAGCAACAATGGAGAACCAGAAATTTCAGAAATTTCATTCTAGGAGAACAACAGGGAATATTTGAGTGGCCAAAGGAATTAGTGAATACTCAGTGATTTTAGATGCTTTGCCATTGGTGAGGAGCAGGGAAGTTCTTCATCCTTGTTAAAAAAAAAAAAAAAAAAGGTCTGGAAGCTATAGAAAGACATGGTGATTTCTCATCTTAAGCAGGCATATAGTTTTCTCTCTTGCTACAAAGCTTCAGAATATTATACAAGTACTTTAATTTATCCATTTGTTAACATTTGGATAATTGCATCCATTTCACTGTGACAACAGACATCTAGAAGACAAACGACTTAACAAAATGTGCTTAGATGGGCCATAAGGAGGAGTGAAAAAAAAAAAAGAAAAGGGAAAAAAATGGAGCAACAAGGAGGCAAAGAGGGAACGGAAGACACTATACTATTTTCCTATTTCATGCACATATGTGTGCGTGTGCGTATGTGTGTGTGGTTTTGCCTGGCAAATCTGCTCCATTTCAATACAAACCTTAAACTTCAAAATTCCTTTTTTTCTTATTTCTAAGTATAAAAGCTAATACTTATTTAAGACCCAGTGCTTTATATTAAGAAAAACATAAACGTATACATTTAGATTTGAAATGTAGCCTATGAAATCAGAGGCATATTATGAAATCACAAAAAGAGAAAAAAGGAGCAAATGGCTTTGACATAGAGGTTAAAAATTTACTGAATTCTCTTGATTCCCAACTAACACCAAAGACCAAAGTTCACCAATTAGCTTTCTTCTAAGGCTACAGCTATATTGGTCATTGCCAAAGCTAGAAGGCCTGTCGGGGGTCCAGAGGAATTGAAGAGGAAGGACTCTGAGCACTGGAAGTGATGAAGGAGAAACAGCATTTTCCCTGTTCCTCTGATCACCTCTTATTCAAGTGTTTTTAACAGGGCTTTTGTAGGTCTGCTTTGCAAGCCCTTGCCAGCAAGTGAAAAAGCAATCTAGGAAACCACAAGCTTGGTCTGTAATTGAAACAAACAATTTTAGTTAAAGGCGATAAAAGCAGTAACAACAAAAATAGATTCAAAGTTGGTATACAAAACTCTACCATTATGTTTCTTTAAAAAGACTATGGTCAGGAACTAGATACAATATATTTGGTATAGGAACTTTGCAACACAAGTGAATATGCTAGGGTTTCTCAGGAGTCCTGTGATTCTCAGAAAGCTTCTGTCTTCCAAATAGTTCTTTTGATTCTACCTTAAAGTATACAGCAGTGTATTGAGAACACTTTTACTGTTTGAAATCACAAATGCAAACAAGGACATATTGTAAAGGGTTGGGTATTCTGTTGCATACTCTGGATACCCAAAAATGTACAACAGGGAAGAACTGGAACTATTTTTTCATATATATTCTTAACAATCTGTAAAAGGAAAAATAAATGAAAGCCCACAAATAAGCAAAGAGTAACTTAATTTAGTTATAAAACAGTCATTTCAGATTCATCTCAAAACAACAAATACAGTATTTTATTTCCACTAGACTGTAAGCCTCATTTGTACAACAGCCAAATTTGTCTTTGCATTATTATAATCCCACCACCTAACAGAGTAGCCAGCAAAGAGAAGATGCTCGGTAAATATCTGCGGATTAAATAAATACTTAACATGTATGACAATAATTAAATGAATACTTGTGCTAACCCCATGTATATATATAACAAACACTAAAACAAGCTCAGGACCCAAATAATGTCAATTAACAAGGAGAGGTTGAAAGTGAGAAAAGAGGAGGGATGAAAGCAGAAAATAGAAAGAGAATTATCACTTAATCTCGGGAAATTCCTTTAATCAGTTATCCACGACACCTTGAAAATTCTCATCACTTAATCTCTGGAAATTCCTTTAAGCAGTTCATGACACCTTGAAAATTCTCATCGTTAACCTATTAGAATTTCTTCAACTGGAATACCCACAGTAGCCTCCAAGGAGATAATTTTTTCTGGGCATAATTAATGGTCTCCTTCCTGCTCCATTATCCTGATAACATTAAATGAGGTCTCAACTGGCTGCATTACGTTTGGGACCTGTGGTAATGTCATAGAATCAGAAAGCCTTACACATGAACCATTTAATTCAATCTCCTTAATTTATTGATGAATTTCCCAGAGGTTCTGAGTTCCTTGCCCTAGCTGGCAGCAGAGAGAAAACTTCCTCTGTTCTGCAGAGCTCTGGGGTATGTGATAAAAGAAAAACTTCAGCGAATTAAATTTAAAGAAGTTTAATTGAGCAATGAATAATTCGCAAATTGGGCAGCCCTCAGAATTATAGCATATTCATAGACTCCAATGCAGCCCCGTGGCAGAAGATTTATAGAAAAAAAAAAAAACGAGAGAAATGACATAAAGAAATTGGAAGTGAGGTACAGAATGGCTGGATTGGTTACAGGTGGGTATATTCCCTATTTGAACATAGTATGAACATTCAGCAGTGTATGAAAGGTTGAAGTCTGGCAGCTGGGATTGGCCAACACTTAGCTATTGTTACAGGTGCATACTATTAAGTTAGGTTTTCAATTTTGTCTGCCTATTAAGCTAGGTTACAGTTTATCACAAGCACTCAAATATAGAAATACAGAGTCCTTCTCAAGCCATATTTAGTTTGCTTTCATTACGGCAAATACATCCCAAAAGGCTCATGGACAGAAATGATTTGTTGCTGAATATAAAGATCTATTAGATACCTGGAAATCTTTGGAGACAAAGATGCTTCAAATAGCCTTAGAAGGGAATGCATAAGGAAGGTAACATATTACAAATACAAAACTTTTCTATGCCAATTCAAACTGAAAAAAAAAAGTTTTTTAATTCCTATCATTCTCCAGAGAGAGGAAAGCAAGAATTGTTCTCTACGGCATCTGAGCTGCAGTATCAGCACATTACCCCCTGCCAGAGCACAAAAGCAAAGTTCAGACCCTCATTTTAGAACCAACATGGGTGGCTGGTGACTGTCAATTTCACCAATGGGTAAACGCACACGACTTCCCTAGAAGCCTGTCATTTGCCTCTCATCACATAGTAACCAGTTGTATAAGCAAAAAAAAAAAAAATCCTCAAAACTGTTTATTGGCTATAATTAACAGGGTTTATGGTATTTGAAAGCAAATAAGCACTATGACAAATACTATAAAATATGATGCATAAAAATGATGTGAAACCGACTTGGTGTTCTATTTGACTTTCCAATGAAAGTCGTTTTCCTGGTTTACCTGACGAAATGTTTCAGAGGTTCACTGAATGAACTATGAGTCATAGTTTCAAGTCTCTGGTTGCCACTTTGCCATTTACATGATTTAAGGCCAAAATCTGCTCTCTTTCCTATGTCATAACAAAACTGCACAAGACTATAACGCAAGCCTCACCACCCACACCCTAGAGCTAGGCAGCAAGCAACAAATGTAAAAAGGAAAACACCAGAGCTCTAAGCAGATTACCCAGCTGCTTGTGTAAATTTATAGTCATCTATAAGCCTTAGTAATATGTATAAAATTATTGAGCAGTCCTTGATTATAGTGTATTATAGAAATGCAAAGTGCAGTCACAAGAATAGGATGTGGGTTGGAACTCTTTAAATCAACCTTCATTTTTTTGACCTCACTTTGGTATTTTGCTATAAAGCCTCCAATTTTAATGTTCTACTTGTCAGAGTTAATGAAACTGAAATGAGTCACAGATGCTATCTATGACTCACATTATTATAAGATCACAATTATAAGACTGCAAGTATTCGTGGTGCAACAAAGGATGCCATAGGACAAAAGAACTTCGCTGCTGATCCCGTCATCACAATGAATAAAGCGCTAAGCATGCTTGCTAATTTCAGTGGGACAGAAGAGTCTTAATGCAAGTTTCCCCTCTCCCACCCCTATTTTTTATTTAATTATTTTTAACCTGCTTCTGGTCGAGAAACCATTTCCTAGCCTGGAGTGCTAGGCATTTACTAATGGCCTTTCCAGCAGGGCTGTCTCCAGCTCACTCACAGACTTCGGGGCGGCTCTTAGCAGCCTGTTTCTACCTGAGGGTCTTTGTATTTAACTGAATTCTTTAGTGACAGGGATCTGCAGAATAAAGAATGCTGCATGGGGTAGGAATGCACACACGTGTTTTCAGCTGCTTCATATTCAGGCCTGCTGTGACTCAGCTTGCAAGATCAAAGTTATAAAGTCATTTTTCATTTCTTGAGGGAAAACGTCTCAGTAAAAGTAAGAAAGCCTGAAACCTTTTTTCAAGGAAAATATGAAACAAGCTTTCAAAGTTTTTTTGTTTGTCTTGTTTGTTTTGCTTAGTAGTCAGTATCACGAGATGACATCTAGTAAGCTCCACTTGTGACTCTAAAATTATATATAAGTTGATTCCTTTGGTAAAGTGTATAAACTGACTGGTTGTTGTCATTGTATCCACCCACCTTCATTGAACCTATCTCTAAAATAATATTGTACTACAATTCTTTTCCCAGGAGTTTTAGAGAGAAAATAAAATTCCTCTAATGGAGACAGTTTCTTGACACAATTGTTCAATCCTCAAAGCGGTTCATTATTAGGTCATAGTCATATATTTGAATCAATAAATTCATATTCAGGCTCTGCCTTCAGAGAAAATCCTCTGGCAGTATAATTAATCCTTTGCACCTGAGGTTAAAAATGTGGCAGAATAATAGCATCATTTTTAGGTACTGGCAGAGCAGAGTTAAGTTCAATATAAAGTGGGAAAGAGAAAAGGAAAAAAAAGGAAGATCCCACATATGAAGTGGCTGCTATTTTATTTCAACATTGATTATATGTATAGGAAAATATTTACAAGCTGAGTAGACAACAATGAAACGCTGTATCACAAGAAGTTTGTTTACTTCTTACAGGTTTCAAAACTGAATTTGTTAGAGAAAATGAAAAATGAGCTTTTACGTGTTGAGAGCAATTCTGGAAAATATTTGTGCACGTGAAGCCTGACTAAACCTATTCCAGTTCATGTTCTTATCTGGAGCTGCCCAGCTAGGTTAATGTGGGCATTACCAAATCCTGAGGTACATAAAAGGCGTGGTCAGAGAAAAGTTAATGCAAAAATCAAAGATGGAGAATAAAACAATAGTCTGTTTTCTGATCAGAATTAAGCCTGCCAACTGCCCATTAGAGACTGGTTAATCCTTGTGAGTCTCAAATTGCCTGAATTTATTCTGGAGCTTCTAGATATATCAAGGGAAACTGAGACAATGTGCTTCTTTCTTTTTGTAAAAAACAGTAGGTAGCCAGATGCGGTGGCTTATGCCTGTAATCCCAGCAATTTGGGAGGCTGAGGCAGGTGGATCACCTGAGGTCAGGAGTTCGAGACCAGCTGACCAACATGGGGAAACCCAGTCTCTAGCAAAACAAAAAAACAAAATTAGGCAGGCGTGGTGGTGCGCCCCTGTAATCCAAGTTACTCGGGAGGCTGAGGCAGAATTGCTTGAACCCAGTAGGCAGAGGTTGTGGTGAGCCAAGATCGCACCATTGCACTCCAGCCTGGGTAACAAGACTGAAACTCCGACCCCCCCCCAAAAAAAAAACAAGTTGTTACCCAAACAAGTGGGAACATCAAATCAAGTCTGGTCTTTATTTCTGAGGTTGCCTGCAAGTTGCTACATCCTTAACAAAAGTGCTTTTGCAGTTTACTCTTCAGTATATATTATTTCATAAGCAAGGTACTTAAATTGCATCTCAGCTTCAAAACTTAGTGTCAATCACATTTTCCAACCTTTCAGTTTAGTTTTGGTATGATGGGAAAATTCTGCAACGCTAAGGAACTGTGCCAACCATGAATTAAAATAACATCGAATGGACCCTACATAGTTTATAAGCCTACAAAGGACCTAATGTCATGAGGTTTATGAGTAACAAACCTTGCGAACAGTAATTTCCCTTAGCTGAAACTCTCTATCAACTAAAATAGTCTGTGAGACATCCAGTTACATTTTGAGATTTCTCATCAGGCTTGTAGTATTTTAAAAACTCAATTTCTGAAATTTCACCTATACACTCGAGCCCTCCAAGCACACCTCCCCCTTGGAATTTCATGCTCCTCACAACTGAATGCCTGTGACTATCCTGAACACTTCCCCTCGCTACAGGAAAATGCATTAACCTCCAGCCACCCGGCCGAGTGTGCCATGTCCGTATCAATTAGGCTTGAGGGTTTAAAACAGCTGTTCCTGAGGTGATTAATGACTGGAAATGAGAAGACCTTTCGTTTGCCGGGGACAGGTCACCCCAGACTCTGTGTTATTGCCACCAGTCAAGGCGTCCTGCTGAACCAGGCTGCCATGCATCCCCTTTCCAGCCCATTTATCAGTCAAACCTGCCAGAATGATTCTTTTCAGGTGTGCATCTGAGACACGAGGGGAGACACCTTTGTTTTAATTGTGCACGACTTGCTTTATGGTCTCCAAGAACTCATGAGAACTTTTGCCACAGTAGTTTCCAGTTGAGAAGCTGGGACAAATGAGCATTTCCACCAGGGATGAGGAGCAATATCTACATACATAATTTTCAAAAGCACTTTTCAGCAGTGTGATTTACAGACAAGTACTGGAAAAAAAAAAAAAAGACTTAGCAAAGAGGATTTTTTGAATTTGTACCTACAGATAAACCTGTCTCATAGTTAGCTTCTCGTTGTTCAGGAAACTCCTTTTCAAGGACAGCTGCCATCAAAGGTTGAGAAAATAAAATGATTTAATTCAAGTTATCAAATTGCTCATGTAAAATGGTGTCATACCATTTCTCATCCAGGTGTAACTCAGCTGAGCAATTATCAGGCGATTATAGTAAAAAGAAACTTTTCAGAACAAAGCTGTTATTAAGAGATATGAAAACATTTATCCAAAGACATAACAATGGCCAACAGCTATGTGAAAAAGTGCTCAAAATCCCTAAGTATTAGGGAAATGCAAATCGAAACCACAATGAGATATCACCTCATGCCTGTTAGTATTACTACTAAGAAAAAGATAAGAGATAACAAGTGTTGATAAGGATACAGAGAAAAGAAAACCTTTCTACATTCTTGGTAATGAAGGTTGGTACAGCCATTGTGGAAAACTGAATGAAGGATCCTAAAGGAATTAAAAATAGAACTACTGATGCCAGCGGCTGCTGCCTTCATGTCAGCTGCAGCAGGGAAGCGTGCCTGAGGTTGCACACTCCACGGAGCCAGTGGCAGCCCTGCCTCTTCTGAGTTGGGAAGGGAGGTCCCTCTGCGGCCGCAGCCGCCCAAACGGCAGCTATGGACCCCGGCCTCCTGCTCTAGGGAGCAAGCAGGAGCCCCACCCGCCTGGGTGTGGCTACAGGCCACCCAAACTGCAGCTGTGGATCCAAGCCTCCCTGTGCTCTTGGCGGAGTCCGGAACAGGCAGGATCTGCCTCCCACTGTGGGAGGCAGGCAGGAGCGGGGGACTAGCCGGAGCCCTGCCGCTCCCGAGGTGGCCCGGTGGGAGCTCCCCGGTGCAGCTTCGGCCGCCCTCCCAGATGCAGGACTGAGGCGTCTCTGCAGCCTGCACCCTCGGGCACCCCGGGAGGGACCCCCCTCCACGTCCCTGCAGGCTCAGGAGTGTCTGCTCCCACTTCGTGGCCTCTCTCCACTCCCAAACCCCGGCTCCAAGATCGTAGTGGGTTGGGGCCTAGCCCCGGGGACATAAATGGCCACGGGAGGCAGGCAGAACAGAGTCCAGGGTGGAATAGGGCAGGGTCCTCAGGAAGGCCCCACCTTCAGGCCATAAAAGCCCTGGGCTCAGCCAGAGCAGGGCAGAGGATGGCCAAGGACGAAGAGGGTAGAGAGACTGGGACCAGACCACAATCTGCAGAGAAGAGTACCCCGTCTGCTGATAGCTGGAGACCTGGGAGGACCAGCTGCATAGAGGAGTACCCTCTCTGCTGAGAGCTGCAGAGATGACCTGTCAGTAGAGAAGAGCTACCCTCTCCGCTGAGCTGTTATAACACTAAAACTCTTCCCTCTTCACCCTTCACTTGTCTGTGTACCTCATCCTTCCTGGATGCAGGACAAGAACTCGGGCAAAGACGCTGTGGCCACAGAGGTTTCCAGCCAGAAAAACTGACACCCCAGAGATCTCGTACCACTACTGGGTTGGGCGAGGCGGCTCATGCCTATAATCCCAACACTTTGAGAAGCTGAGCCAGGAGGATTGCTTGAGGCCAGGAGTTTGAGACCAGCCTGGGTAACATAGTGAGACCTCAGACCTCATCCCTACCAAAAAAAAAAAAAAAAGTTGCATTTGGTGACGTGTGCCTGTAGTCCCAGTTACCCTGAAGACTGAGATAGGAGGATTACTTGAGCCCAGGCGTTTGAGGTTTACAATGAGCTATGATTGCACCATTGCACTCCAGCATGGGATACAGAGTGACACTGTGACACACTGTCTCTTAAAAAAAATGACTGATGGAAATGAAATCATCACTTAACTTCAGAGAGGTATCTATACTTTGATGTTCACTGCAGCATTATTCACAATAGTCAAGATACTGAAACAAATGAAATGTCTGTTGATGGATGAATGGATACAGAAACTGTGATACACACACAGAAATATTAGCCTTAAAAAAGGAGATCCTGCCATTTGCTACATGAATGAACACGGAGGATATTATGCTAAGTGAAATAAACCAGACACAGAAAAAAAAATACTGCACTATTTTATATATGAAAAATAAAAAAAAAAAAAAGAAAGAAAAACAACGTTGAATACACAGAGATAGAATAAAGTGGTTGTTATCAGGGGTGTGTGAGACTGTTAGGAAATGGGGAGATACAGGTAAAAGGATACAGGTTGCAGACGTGCAAGATGAGCAAGCCTGGAGATCTAACATACAACATGAGGACCATAGTAGAAATACTATCTTTTATTTGGGATTTTTGCTTAAATAGTAGATTTTAGGTGTTCTTTCACACACACAAAAAGAGGGTAACTATGTGAAATGAATATGTTAATTTGCTTGATCATAAAAACCATTTCACTATGTATATCAAAACATCATGTCATATTCATTTAATATATACAATAAAAAATAAAGTGTTTTTTAGCGGTTAAAAAAAAGAAAGAGATACAAAAACAAAAGCCCTGTGGATGCGTCATCTGGGGTTTATTCCACATTACATATGTGACTTTGCCTTCTGGTAGGGCTCAGGTATCCACCTCTATCCCTTCCGGCCCTGGGGACACCAAACCTATACCCAAAACTACCCCTTTCCACATATTTTCTACCCCATGACATCACTGCTATGTTACTCAGATTATGGTGTTTTCTAACAGTCTCAGGACATAAGAAAATAATTTACACTTAAAACTTCAGAACAGCCATTCCGAAAATGATCACTTACAGAATAAAAATACACATACACATGTACCATGAATGGGAGAGGGGAGGCATTAAAACAAAAAGACTTGTTAAGGCCAATTTTCCAAAAGATCTATGTTTAAATGTTGTTTAAAAATCTACTGCATAAGGACATATAGATATTAAACTGGTATATTGGGAAAAAATACTGAATGACATAGAATGTCTGAAATCCAAAAATAAATTAATACCACTATGCTTTGCCCTTTAATCAAAAGTAAGAAGTTAGTCACTGGCATTTAATGCACACAAGAATCTAGCATAAAATTGCTACCAAGAAAAAAAAAATCAGGAAAGATAGAAAAAAGAGAAACTTGAGATTGTACTGGCAGCCTGAAATTTCCTAGGGAATTTTAATTTTGGTCTCTACTTTATTTGCCAAATGTCTATAGAATTGAAGGTTTTATACTACTCACTAACAGTATATATGTTTTCTTCATTTGCGTTTGATGTAGACCAGTGGTTCCACAAACTAGATCATAACCTTAGAAGATGAGACCTACAGATCTTAAGATCTTAAAAGCTCTCCAGGTGATTCTCATCTGCCCTGGCTGAGAACCACTGACGCAGATCAATGTTCTCCAAGACCCCACCGTGTTAGGAAAAGAAAAGACACGCACAGCAGTTAAGAGCCCAGGAGTAACTCAGAAGAAGTAAGTTAAACAGATTTTTTTAATTATAATGATGTATAAGATGCTAATATTTGTGCACAAAAGTAAAAGTAGGCTGGAATGGGTGGAATGTGTGATGTAATCAGTGGTTTGGGGCTTATCAGGGAGATTTCTTGGGAAAATCTTAATTATAAACTGAATCATAAAGGTCAAAAGTCAATAAATCACAGAATCAAGAGGCAGGCATCTTTAAGATGATCTCTTCAAATAATCCGAGCATGCTAGCCATCAAGTAATAATAGACATAATAATCATGTGTTTTATCTTTATATCATTATTTAAAAAGGAAAGCTATTTCAGACTGGGCTTTTTTTGTGCAAAGTTTTTTTTTTTTTTTTTAATTTGGATTGATTTTTGTAACTGTTACAGAAAGGAACTGAAATCTTTGTCCAGCCTAAGAGTGAATGGAAGAGAATTAAGCAAACAGAAACAACCAGTAGCTCAAAAGCCGAGTACCATAAGCACCTGCGCATTCGGCTAAACACGATTTCAGTCTTCTTTAAGAGGAGAGACTTAAGAATCTTAAGAGTTTTCAGCTAGAATAAGATGTATAAATTTTATGTTTACTCACATAAACTATTTTGCAATATAAAAAACCAAAAACACCTGTAAAACCAGTGTGGCTCTCACTCCAGGAACTCAGACTGGTAACGTTTCCTGATCGAGTATTTACCCTAAATTTCACACCCCGCAAGCACAAGGGTGAAATACATTTTAGTAATAAAGACATGATATGTTTCTGAGTAGAAATGCTGCAAGTTTTCAATCTCCAAGAACATTTGTCCCACCTATTCTGATAATACTTTATTATCCCTTTGTTTTTCAAGATGTCAGAAATGACTGAAATGGAATTTAATCTAGCTTACTTCTTATACTTAAAAAAAAAATCTCTTTTTTGCACTTATCTAGGCACATATAACAATCAGTGTGTGACCCACTTTCTACCCAGTAGGAGGTTCGCAACCTTTCTAAGGCTCCTTGCTTTCACTGTATTTTGGTCGTTTCCATCCCTACCTGACTCCACACCATTCTCAGGCTATTCTTCCCAGACACTTTTTCTACTGTGCCATCCTCTGCCCAGGAACCAACAAGGGTTCCCTGTCGGATCAAGTCTTAAGCACACAGCTTGAGCCTCTCTAATCAGATGAATCTGCCTCTTCAACTTGATTTCCACGTTCCCCAACTTTCCCGTTCTAATTAAGCCAATATCCCTATTGCCTTCCAAAGAAATCACGCTTTCACTCACGTACTCACTCAATAAACACTTATTGAGTGCCAAGCCTGGTGCTCATTTCTGGCCCCACACTTTTGTTCACGCTGGCCTAGCTCAAATGCCGAGTGCCCCACAAAGCTCTCTTCAGCTGTGCTGACCCACCACTCGGCGTCCTTATCCTCAGGATTCCCCACATCGGCATTCGCAACCGGAACTCACACAGCACTTTTCTAGAATACTTTCAGACATTCTATTTCAAATAAATTTGGAAACTCTGGTTCAAACTCACTTGGACGCCATTCTCTACTATGGAATTCTTAGAAGCTTTAATAAGCTCCCATCAGTTGTGAATTCCTAAGAGGGTTATATAATATTCAATATTTCACAAACTTCCTTGGGCATGACAATTTTACAGCATAATTGCTGAAATCCCAGGACAATCGTATTTGGGAAACGTTGTCTACTGTTATTTAAAATTGCTAACACATGATTTATCACTTAATCACATTGCTGGCTATATGGTATTATCCTGCTACTTCTCTGTCCTTCTTTCTATACATCTTTGTCATTTTCAAATATCTAAAATATTAAGTCCTACCTTACGGTTAAACGTAAAGAAGTAAACCAAAAAATACTGTCTCAACCCTTGGGGAAAGTTTTCTAATGTGTATTAATTTACTTCCCTGCCTTGGTAACCAGTACAATGAATGGATCTTTGATGGTAGAGACAGGTCAAAATAGCAAAAAGACAACAGCACCACTTTGGAAAACGACTCTTTGTAGACCACCTACCTGGCCTCAGTCAGTGTCCTCATCTGAACGAGGGAGCCTCCCAGTTCTGATGGTCTGTCATACAGCATGTCAGTGTTGTGATTCTTAAATGAGTATTCACTGTACAGTACTATAAAGGTAAGAGGTGAACGATCAGTTATCACCCAGAACATTCTTCAGAAGTCTTTGTGCTCTTCTTTCTTACTAACGATAGCTTGTTTTCTTATGATTTGCCTCCTTTGAATAAAAACAATTCCTACTAATTTCGGTTCTTGTCATTTGGCTTTGAGTTTACAAAGGCTTCACTTAACAGGGAAGAGAATGACTCAGCAATCACTGTAACAGCTGCAACTGCAGTCCTTCATTTACAAAGTGCAGCCAGTAACTGGTCTGATGGAGTCCCAGAGGGCACTGGCCACAGACAGAGGAAGTCGTCTGGTAGAAGGATAGGCATGAACCCATGAAAAACAGCTGTTATGTGTCTCCACATTTAGTTATACTTCAGGTTCTAGTGGATGAACAACCAACCAACCAATTTGTTTTATAATGTAGGGTTTCATAAGTTAACAAATCTTAAATTTCTAAAGCTTCAAGAACCAACTGGAAAAAGATCATAATTCTAAGACTCTGGAAATCATGAATGTCAAAACAATCTCTATTCCATTATTCCAATAAATTTTGTGACATTAATATGATTTTCACACAATGTTTAATGCAAAATGATAAGCAACTCAAATTTCCATATTTTTCTAACCATCTGTAAAAAACAGATAAATATGACATCTGTTCCAAGCTCTAATGAATGAAAAGTGCAGTATTTCTGCCACATATCAGGTGTGTGACTCTGGGCAAGTTAACTTCTCTAAGCCTCAGTTTTCTCATCTGTAAAACGGGGCTTATCATAATACTTACTTCATAGAGTTGTCCTGAGTGTTCAGAAAACTAATGTATTCGAAACACTTGACTCATCATTGTTGCGACTGTTATTGCTGTTTTGGTTATGGTTGTTGTTATTATGATTACTGTCTGACTAGTATTATTGTTATAAAAAGGACAGTTGGAAAGGATTCTATTAAACCTCTGGAGATTACCTCACTTTGATTTGAAAGCCAATTCTTTCTGTACTGTTCTAAGTCAACCTATAAAAAACTGTTAGATACAAGTTGGAAAAGCCCAGCAACTCCTGTGGTCTCTTTTGCCTTTAACAGATTCCTCCTTTCAACCACTACGTATCTATCTCCCCCAATTCACATCATCCAAGAAAGCTTAATACAATTAAAGGGTAAGAGAAGTAAGATGAAATTAAACAAAGCCACATTAAAGCAGTCAGCCCAATTCTTGACACACAGATTGGAGAACAAATAAAGGGGTGAATGGAAGAGAGGTTTTTCCTCCCAGGTGGGAGGCATGAGTTGCACTCCCATAAATATCAATACCCAGCTGTGTGACTGTGACTGGGTTGAGAAACTACTAGAATAAATGACCTCCATAGTTTCCTTCGAGCTCAGCCTCAGAGGCCACCCTGTTGCTTTCTGTGAAGTCTAAAGGGGAGGACCGGGCTAAATATAAAAAGAATGCTAGTGCCATTCAAGAATGAAGTGTAATTCTCAGTCCTTTGAAATACAACGACAACTCATTTACTTAGATAAAAGCTTCTCAGTACATTTATTAAGAGAGCATGAAGTGATGTTTTGATTAAAAGTTGATTCTAAACATTTGCTACATTCAGAGCAGTACTTTGTTAGTTATATATTGTAAACTTGCATCTGTATCTACAGAAGCAAGTTCAATTTATATAGGACTAAGAGCTGTTGAAATAAAAATTTGTTGTAGATTTTGCACATTTCAGGTGATTAATCAAAAGATTTCACCTACCTTAACTTTTCCTTCCATTTTTTTTCTTTTTTTTTTTTTTTTTTTTTTTTTTTTTTTTTTTTTTTTTTTTTTTTTTTTTTTTTTTTTTTTTTTTTTTTTTTTTTTTTTTTGAGACGGAGTTTCACTCATGTTACCCAGGCTGGAGTGCAATGGCGCGATCTCGGCTCACCGCAACCTCCGCCTCCTGGGTTCAGGCAATTCTCCTGCCTCAGCCTCCTGAGTAGCTGGGATTACAGGCACGTGCCACCATGCCCAGCTAATTTTTTTGTAGTTTTAGTAGAGACGGGGTTTCACCACGTTGACCAGGATGGTCTCGATCTCTTGACCTCGTGATCCACCCGCCTCGGCCTCCCAAAGTGCTGGGATTACAGGCTTGAGCCACCGCGCCCGGCTTCCATTTTTTTTCTTAATCTTGGATCCTACTAATCTAAACAGGCTTCCTTTCTACTAGATATAATTTCAATAACTTCAAACACAGAGTAATCTTATCTGTGAAATTTCTCAAACGCTTTTTTCTAAGTCTTTGTTATTTCATTTGTTATACACAAACCTAGATGGAATAGCCTACTATATACCTAGGCTATATGGTATAGCCTATTGCTCCTAGGCTACAAACCTGTACAGCATGTTACTGCATTGATTACTGTAAGCAATCTTAACAAAATGGTAAATATTTGTACATCTAAACACAGAAAAGGTACAGTCAAAAATATTTTTTTAAATGGTATGCAGGCTGGGCGCAGTGGCTCATGCCTGTAATCCCAGCACTTTGGAAGGCTGAGGTGGGTAGACCGCTTGAGCTCATGAGTTTGAGATCAGCCTAGGCAACATGGCAAAACTCAGTCTCTACAAAAAATACAAAAATTACCCAGGCATGGTGGTGTGTACCTGTAGTCCCAGCTACTCGGGAAGTTAAGCTGGAAAGATGGCTTGAGCCCGGGAGGCAGAGGTTACAGTGAGTGGAGATTATGCCACTGCACTGTAGCCTGTGTGACAGAGCCAGACTTTGTATTAAAAAAAAAAAGAAAAGAAAAATGGTATGCCTGATTACTGATTAGAGCACTTGCCATGAATGGAATTTGCTCTAGGTGAGTGGAGAGTGAAAGTCAAGGCCAGGACATTACTATATACTAATGTATATTTTATAAACACTGTACACTTAGGCTATACTAAACTTTTTTTTAATATTTCTTTCTTCAATAATGAATTAACCTTAGCTTACTATAACTTTTTTACCTTCTAAACTTTTTAATTTTCTAAAACTTTTTTACTGTCTTGGTAATAACATTTAGCTTAAGACACCAACATATTAACTAGCTGTACAAAAATATTTTATTTCTTTATATCCTAATTCAATAAACTTTTCTCTATTTGATATGGTTTGGTTCTGTGTCCCTGCCCAAATTTCACCGTGTAGCTCCCATAATTCCCACCTGTTGTGGGAAGGATTCGGTGGGAGATAATTGAATCATGGCATTGGGTCTTTCCCAGAATGTTCTCATGACAGCAAATGAGTTTCACGAGATCTGACAGCTTTAGAAAGGGGAATTTCCATGCACAAGCTCTCTCTCTGCCTGCTACCATCCATGTAAGATGTGACTTGCTCCTCCTTGCCTTCCACCATGATTGTGAGGCTTCCCCAGCCAAGTGGAACTGTAAGTCCAATTAAACCTCTTTTTTTTGTAAATTATCCAGTCTTGGGTGTGTGTTTATCAGCAGCATGAAAACGGACTAATACAGTATTTTTAAATTTACTTTTACTTTTAAATTGTTTTGTTAAAAACTAAAACAGAAACACACACATTAGCCTAGGCCTACCCAGGGTCAGGCTAATCAACATCACTGTCTTCCACTCCACATCTTGTCCCACTGGAAGGTCTTCAGGGGCAGTAACAAGCCTGGAGCTGTCACCTCCTATGATAACAATGCCATCTTCTGGAATACCTCCTGAAGGACCTGCCTAAGTTTGCTTTGCAGTTAATTTATTTTTTTAATAAGTAAAAGACTCTAAAATAATGATTAATAGTATAGTAAATACATAAACCAGTAATATAGTCATTTATTATCACTATCAAGTATGTACTATGCATAATTGTATGTGCCATACTTTTACATAACTAGCAGCACAAATGTGTTTACATCAGCTTCACTACAAACATGTGAGTAACCTGTTGTGCTATGATGTTCCAACAGCTACACAGTCACTAAGGAATAGGAACTTTTCATCTCCATTATAATCTTATGGGACCACCATTGTATGTGCAGGGCATCAATGACCAAAACATTGTTATGTGATACATGTGTACTAAATGTTTGAACTATTGCAGCTCAGCAGAAATTTTAAATGGATCATTTACAGAAAAACTGCTAGAGCCCTTTGAGAGATAATAAATCCAATTCGGTCTGCCCAGTCAGAGCAAAGACAACCCCTTCAGAAGTTTTAAGAGGAAACAACAGCACATATTCTCTCAGACATAACACGCATATTAATTTTTCAGCATTTGCAGGGACTACTGGCCAACTGGATCTGGTTCACAGGGGCAACCACATCAGTCAGGAAGACCTGTGACCAATGGTTCTCATGTGCTAACGGACTACGCCGGAAACAAAATTCTGCAGACTACAAGTATGGTAAATGAAGAATGGCAAGAACAAGACTGACCTATCTTCTGATCATGTAAATTCCTTTCCTTTAAAGGGAGGTTTGTCTGCCCAGAGGCTTAAAGGCAAATCATGAAAACACTTGACTTCCGGAAAAAGACATACTAGCTGATAAAAAAAAAAAAAAAAAAAAAAAAAAAAAAAATGGTTTCTCCAATAATCAGTGGAAAACATCAAAACATTTATAATCATGTGCTATTGCTTAAGCTGGCATTCTCTATTTCTCATCACTTTAATCAACCAAAGTATATTAGGGTACAGGAGTTGATAAAACTTAGAGAAAAATCCCAAGGAAATTCCATGTCTTTTGTGTTCCTCACAAAATGGGAACTCAAAATGCAGTTTTCCCAATACCTGTTTTCTCATTGGAAATGGTGAGAAGGAATACTATATGAAAAGAGATTTAAAACATATAATAGACTTTGTTATATGAGAACATCCCCTTCTGGAAAAGTAAACTTACAGGGATTTTTTTAAGGGTCTTCATGGATATACACAATCCCCTTCCCCCAGTGGCCACTACCTTTCATGTGCAAATGTATTGAACTACAGACGTATTATATCAAAAGGACATTTTAATCCTACAATTTTTTCAGAAAAACAAGCCACAAAATATAACTCTTCTGTGCAGATGCAATCACCCAACCAATTCTTCTGCTGATCCAACATTCTAATAAGACTGATAATCAATTCATTCATTCATTCATCCAGCAAACATTTTGAATGCCCACTACAAAGTTCAGTGTTGTAATGACTGAGGCTCTGCAAATCATGGCTCCAAAACTCAAAACCTGTGAAAGCTTGGCTAAGTTTCTTAAACTCTCAAGTTTCGGTATCCTTACGTAAAAATACTAGTTGCTGGTATGCAGCTACTTTTTATGAACCAACCTAGAGAAACTCCATCCTCCTTATTCGGATGCCCTACTGGGAGGAAGGTACATGGGTCAACCTAGAGAAAGACTATGATATCTTCTGAAATGAATTTAGGATAGGACACAGAATCTCAGGCAGGTTACTCTGGATCTTTCCACTGTTCCAAGAAAAAGGATCACTCACCAAGGCACTAAATGCAACCATTTCTGTTGCATGTAGACAGAGAAAATTAATAAATGCAACATGAGCCGGGCGCGGTGGCTCACGCCTGTAATTCCAGCACTTTGGGAGGCCGAGGGGGGTGGATCACGAGGTCAAGAGATCGAGACCATCCTGGTTAACATGGTGAAACCCCGTCTCTACTAAAAATACAAAAAATTAGCTGGGCATGGTGGCGCGTGCCTGTAATCCCAGCTACTCAGGAGGCTGAGGCAGAATTGCCCGAACCCAGGAGGCGGAGGTTGCGGTGAGCCAAGATCGCGCCATTGCACTCCAGCCTGGGTAACGAGAGCGAAACTCCATCTCAAAAAAAAAAAAAAAATAAATGCAACATGATTAGAAGATGTGCTTGGGAAGATTCAATATAGAATCACATGACTAGAATGGGAACTATCGATTAGATGAGGCTAAAATGGCAGCTGTGAGTATTTCAAAGGGCGCGGAACGCCAGATGAGAACATCAGTACACACAGGAGGGGAAGACATGAATAGGTTTGAACCCTAAAAAGATGTTTGTTAGCACCAAGCAGACTAGACTGAGGGAGGGAGTGAGTGGAGGCTGGGAAGCCAACTGAGTTTGTGTTCACAGTTCAGATAAGAATGTAAGGAAGAAAAAGGCTTTAAGAGCATAATGCTTTAATACTATGCCTCTCAGTCTTGAGTATTGCATAGACCATTTGTAAATGATTTACAAAGTTATTATTGTAGTGTCAATTAAAGGGGTATAACTTTCCTTATGCCTATAGCGCCAATCAAAGTAAAACCACAACAAAGTTACAAATCTAGGTAATCTTGTTCTAAATCTTGTCCTCTTTCTGGCTTCTTGACACCCCTAGAACTTCCAACCTCCTTCCTATAAAACTAATGATTGTCTGAGAGTGTGGCACTTGAAGCAAAAGACCTGGGTTCAGACTTTGTGCCACTTACAGTTGGAGACTTAGGTAAATTGCTAGATCAGTGAGAGCCTCCATTTCTTCATCTGTAAAGTCAGAATAACCTAACCCATATAGTTTTTGTGAAAATCAAAAAGAGTTATGTGGAAAGTACTCTGTTACCTATGAGTTCTTACTAACACAATCTTGTGGACTTGCAGTCATATGCAAAAGACAACAGAAATTTGCTAAAGTAAGTGACATTTATTGGAGGTGTTCTGAACTATCCATATTTTAAAAGAGAATAATCAAAAAATGTTTATAAGAACAACACAACGATTTATTCTTAACTACTCAAACTCAAGAGGATCATGTGCTCCTCCATTTCATGCCATCATTTGCAGAGGAGAAAAAGTAGACAGGCTGAGGGCCCGTGTGTGTTGCTGACAAAGGCAAACGGCTCCCAGATCTGTTCACCAATTAAAAGCTACAAACTTCACTGACAATGCTGACAGCCAATCAAAACAGCACTTTCTATGGAAAGCATCACCTGGGACCCTTCCACAAACTCTCTGCGATGTGCTAACACAGGTCTCAAAGGCCAGGCATTTCCCAGGGAAGATGGAGGACACCACACCTCAGAACCTTTGCTATACTTTGAGACAAGGCCCACTCTCCATATAGGAGTGGAGAGAGGGGAGCAGTCATTCAGCTCAGGATCAGTAGAAAGGATCAACTAAGTCGACCCATGTAGATCTATTTCATACCAAGGACCTCATATCTTCAACTTGGAAAGAAATTCAAAGAGAAAATCAGGGACAAGATTGCACAATGTACAAAGTGATTTCATACACATCATATTTGATCCACATGGTCACCATGTTAAATTGATATTATGACCCAAAAATGCTCTCAGACAAAAACAACATGTTTATTTCTATTGTCTTAATCTTAAGCAAAAACTTTTACTCTATTTTTCCATTTCTTTTGTTCTTGGAGAAAACCTTGGCACACCTTTAAAGCAACAGTGAACTTCCCATTTTTGAGGAGGCTTAAATAATGTTTAGAAAAATAGCAGATAAAACATTGCTCCACCATTCCTCCTTCTTGAAAATAATATAGTACAGCACCAAATTCCATTCATTCTTTCACTTACTCATAAAACAAACACTTTGGTAGCACCCATGATATGCCACCACTGTGTTATCCTCGAGGACGTTAACAGTGAAGACAACCAAAGTCACTACCCTCTGAGCATAAAATCAAATCAATAAAAAATCATAGCCAGCAGATGTGGACTCAAGAATACAAGACCATGCCAAAAATCACAAATTTGGGGTAAAAAGAAAGTTACTAAAGAACGGGATGACTGTACAAATGCATAGGAAAGAAATCTTCAACAAAAAATTCTAAAAATCCCTCAAGGTTTGGGCCATTCATTCGAGAACGGCATATATAGTAGGGCCAGTGATGGATGGCCAATACAAAACCGCTGTGACATTAACTTAATTTGCAGCTTAACAAGAGTATTAACTGTGTACTTTTAAAATAAAATAAAATGGGTAACTACATTTCCACAATTTTTAATATTTATTCTGTGTTCTTTTAGCTTGTTCTTCAAAAAAATGAGGACTCCATTAACATTAGTTTTCAGGTTACCATTTTAGGTAATTAAATATGAATAATCAATGGAAATTGAAATCTGACTTATCTTTCAGCCTAAGTGGACACGATTTTTGTTGTTGTTGTTGTTGTTGCTGTTTTTGAGACGGAGTCTCGCTCTGTCACCCAGGCTGGGGTGCAGTATCAGGATCTCAGCTCTTTGCAACCACCTCCTGGGTTCAACTAATCCTCCTGCCTCAGCTTCCTGAGTAGCTGGGATTACAGGTGGCTGCCATCACACCCAGCTAATTTTTGTATGTTTAGTAGAGATGGGTTTTCACCATGTTGGCTAGGCTGGTCTCAAACTCCTGACATCAGGTGATCCGCCCACCTCGACCTCCCGAAGTGCTGAGAATACAGATATGAGTCACTGCACCTGGCCTAAGCAGACATGATAATCTATTTCTTTAATAAAGATAATTTGTTTGCCTAAATTCTCTATAATTACAAAATTAAAATGTTGTATTAAAATAAGGGTTTTAAGTTAGATATAGCAACATGTAGGCTCACCCCAAATGATCTAATTCTGAAATATTGCATATATTTGACTGCTTCCTATTTAGAAGTTGTATTAAAAGTCAGTGGATTCTTCAAAAAGCAAAACATGGAGTTGCCATATGACCCAGAAATGTCACCCCTAGGTATACACCCAAGAGAACTGAAAACATGTCCACATGAAAATTAGTATACCAATGTTCTTAGCAGCATTATTCATAATAGCAAAAAGGTGAAAACAATCTAAACGTCCAAGTAATTAATGAGTAAACAAAATGTGGTATATCCATACAATGAAATATTATTTGGCAATAAAAAGGAATGAAGTACTAACACATGCTACAAAATTGATGAACTTTGAAAACATTATGCAAAGTGAAATAAACTGAACACCAAAAACCATGTATTGTATAATTCCATTTATATTAAATATCCAGGCTATAAAAATCCATAGAGGCAGAAAAATCAGTGGTTTTGGCAGGATATGGAAAGTGATTGCTAATGGATATAAGGTTTCTTTTGAGAGTAAGAAAAGTATTTCAGTATTTGATAGTGGTGTAGGATGCACCCTCTGTGAGTATAATAAAAACCACTAAATTGTACACTTTTTAAAAAGTGAGCTTCACTGTCTGTGAATTATATCTCAATAAAGCTGTTACTTTTTTAAAAAGCAATGGCTTTTTCAAGTGCTTCCTAACTTCCTTGGTCTCTTTTTGCCCCTTTTTATTTATAACTGGTTAATTTCCTCATATATAATAAAAATCATTACATGAATAAATATGAGAGCTTTGTCGGTGTGTGTAACACTATGACATTCTCATTCTGGAATTTTTACTGCAATTTTTCTTCTAAAATGGAATGTAATGATGTACAAAACTCAGTGCCATTGGGTTGCCATTGGGTAGTGTTATAATAGCAAGAATTTAATCATAATTCTGAAATGTTTTCTAAATATGCATTATCTTTAAGTCCCAAGGTCATTTCTAAATACGAAAAAAACACAAGACTTAGTGTGACCTCTTTCTTACTTCTATCCCTCCACCCCATCCTCACAAAACCTGCACTGCTCTATGGGAAAACAGAAAAATGGCCAATCTCCAACTAACTGCAAAGGCAAGAATGGCCAGCCCACCATAGGATGGAGAGAGGAAAGAGAGAAGGAGGGGACTATATTTCTGCCTTGACAACGTACTAAGTAAAAACTAGCACACTGTTGCCCGTAGTTTCAACCAGTGGATTGGGAGCCCCACCTCCTAGGTGAGGCTAGAGACGGTGAAGAGAGGGGCAACATGTCCTTGAGTTCTGTCCCCATAGCTAGAGAGAGGACGAACAATCTCCTCGGTGAGAGAAGTAGGCACTCAGTAAATGCAGGCAGTTTTCATATATTCTCTACCCCATAGAACATGCAAATAGAGCTCAGGAAACATTAGTTGAATTGAATTCATCAGAAAAGGGTATGGGGAGGAGAGATCACTGAGTATTTATGATGTTGTAACAGTTTTTTAATTGAATACAAGTCAATGGATCACTTCCTTGATGATAAATCTTACAATCAGATTTCTTCAATCGGCAAGTAACTTTTGGCAGCTTTCTAGCCTAAATGAAAAATGGCTGATAAAAGTCCAAAAGATAAAATATATAAGTAACAACTTACTGGGTTAAAACAAAAGATTATTTAGTGTGAAACTGTATTTATTTAGAATAAGAAAACTGGAAATTAGTATTACATAAATTTTTAATATCTCATGTTAAATTTTAGTGAATTTTCTTATGTGAATTAGACACCTTAATCTTAAAGCATTAATTGGCTGGGCATGGTGGCTCATACCTGTGATCTTCCCAGCACTTTGGGGGGTTGAGGTGGGCAGATTACCTGAGGTCAGGTTTTTGAGATCAGCCTGGTCAAAATGGTGAAACCCCGTCTCTACTAAAAATACAAAAATTAGTTCGGCGTGGTGGCACACGCCTGTAATCAGACCTACTTGGGAAGCTGAGGCAGGAGAATTGCTTGAACTCAGGAGATGGAGGTTGCAGTGAGCCAAGATCATGCCACTGCACTCCAGCCTAGGCAACAGAGTGAGACTCCTAGTCCAATTATTAATTAATTAATTAAAGCAAAAATAAGAAAATTAACCATTTGAACACCTTTTGTCTTCTCTAGTAGAAAAACACACTACATTATTGGCATGCAAACTAGGGACTTCAAAATATTAAGGAGCTAAATATTTCCCCTGCAATTTTTTCTCCCATTTATTTTCTTAACAAACTCTATTTCAATTTGTAGAACAGGGTTAACTTCTACTTAGGTCACATCCAAATGATGAGATAGCTTTCTGTATACAATACATCTGGATAGGTAATTGGGAAGCAGAACATCTGTTACAAATTTTGACTCATCTGAGCCTAGCTTAGCTAATGTAAAAATTTACCACTTAAATCGATCCCAGATTCTTTTGTACACTCTTATTACTTGGATCATTTTTCATACTAGGACCTAATATCATAATTACCTTGAAAAAAATATTAATTATATAAAAATTGTAATTCCAAATGGATTTGGTTTATTCACCTTGAATTCAAAGAAGACCATATATTTTTCTGGACAGTATTCATGAAAATCCATTTTGCCCAAAGTGCTGAAAATATGACAATCTAGACTCAAAGCATTATGGCTTTGGTTACAGATGCCAGAACCAATTAACTCTATCACCAATTCTTTCCCTCAAGTCACACACCAGAGTAAAATTGCCTCTGTAACAGATACAGCTTCCTTAACCACACATATTAATTTTTAGGTCAAATCAAGTAGAGTGCTGCTCAGCTAGAAATCACTCTTTTTTCCACTAAGACTGCATGGTTTTAACATTACTTGAGGATATAAAAATATTATTTAATCAGCCATTCAGGAGCCTGCTCTCCTGCATTCCATTAACACCTTCTAATACAGCATAAATATTGTAAAGGTTATATTCTTGGACAGGCCAGAATGTCTTTGAAAAATTATTAGATCATCCCCAGAAGAGTATTAAAATGCAAATGAATGAGTCATAGGACTAACTAGAAGCAGGGTAGTATCCAGTTTTCAGAAATACAGTTGACTACAACATTAGAAGACTTCTTATCTAATGTTCAACTGCTTTTACCTCTTTTTCTGGTTAAAGTGGGAAGGGGGAGAAAGGACTGTGAGGAGGGGAGGAAGATCATTATTCGAAGGCACTCAAGCAAAAAACTAGGCAAGCTGTATTATTTTTAAATATTAATTAATAAAGTTATACTGGTTAGCAGAAGTCTAGATGTGCCATGCCTAAAATAAACGTAATCAAGACCCCAAAATTATAAAGTTTTAAAGTTCAGCTACAAGTGTAAAGTTTAGAGAAGTTGAAAACCCAGCACCTAGAAGGGTTTAGAAGAGTTCTTGTATAGTTCCATTATCTACCCAAAAAGAAGGAAAGATCTAGCAGGTAAGATGTTTGAAGTAACAGATATTCTGGAAATCAAGTTTATGTAGTCACAGGCCCTGCAACTCTTAATTAATTTGCACAATGTTGCTCAATAAAAATAACGAGGTAGATACATTAATCAGCAGTGAGGACTTCTCCAGCCTTCCACACTCAATAGTAGTGAGAAATCAAATCGACTTCCTTCTGCCTCAGTTTGATAGGGGTGATTATCTTACTATCCGGCACTAGACTGCAAGGTTAAGAAAAACCCACTAAGTCACAGGAAAAAAAAGTACTATAATTAATGCTTTGTATTAACTTTAAAAAAGGTCCATTAATTTGGTAACAGAATGCAAGTATGAATCTTATTAAATAGCACTTAGGAAAGGAAAATAATTCACTGCTAATTGCATATGTAAACGAATATGATTACTAAGTCATAGGAAAAAAGTACAACAAGTAATGTTTTGTATTAACTTTGAAAGAAAGTCCATTAATTTGGTAACAGAATGCAAGTACGAATCCTATTAAACAGCACTTAGGAAAGGAAAAAAATTCACTGCTAATTGCATATATAAATGAATATGATTAATGTCATAAGAGGCCATAAGTCAAAACACAGCTAAAGCATTACTGTCTCATATATTCCATACATTTTCTCACTGGCAAAAAACTAGCAAAAACCTAAAATGACATATTTAAAGCATACTCATATAGAAAGCATCCTTGCTAAACTCAAAAGGGCTTTCTTGTTTAAAATTTTCTTTTGAAAAAATTAATTCTGCCCAAAATTGAAAGATTCATCATGTGCAAAACAAAAAATCCCTTACTGGTCTATTGTTATTGTTGTTAACTATTACTGTAGTTTTCAAATCCTCTAAATACCATATAATAGTGACTAAATTTAATCCCACTTCTTCCTAACTGAAAATGAGTAGAGCACATTACTAAATCCACTTACACTTGTGTATATATTTTCAACAAAACCTACAGATTCACCAATGTTGAATTTCTAAGTACACCACAAATAATTGATATCACAAGGCAAGAAATTTACTCCCCAGAGAACATGATATAAATATAAATAAGAATGTAAATCTTAATTTTATCTAAACCGATACAAATAACCTCCATATCTATGTGTATTCAAATCTATGGTAAATATATCCAACTCAATACCCAGTGCAAGTTAATCTTGACATGGAGTAAAGGGAAGGTAACGAAAATTCCCCTAGATCTCTGGTAGCTGCAGTTATATTCAAATCAAAACAATAGGAACTGTACTTGGCACACTCATAATACAGCCTTATAATATAAGGTTAGGAATGAAAATGTACTAAACCATTTTCATTGACGGTAACTTGGGCAGAAGTAACAATGTGCAACGTATTGAGAAAAATAAGGTATGAAACAAAAGGGGTTGCAGAATTAATTTCCAGCATAAAATACTGTCCAAGAAAGATAAAAAAGGAAATAGACAAAAGTCTCAAAGGGATAACTACGTTTTTAAAATGTTTCTTACAGGCATTATTCAGTGATCCTATGCTCTATTTAAACTCTACTTCATCAGCAAGAAAAGAATTTCATGCAGATAGATATCGTGCAATGGAATGTAACAAAGCATTGTTCAAAGGTATTGTTTATTAATTTCTGTCACTGATTTTGGATCCATTCCTAATGGTAACTCAAAGCTTTTTAAATTGAAAACATTAAAGGGCTGTTAAAAGAAACAAATGCAGAGAGCAGTACAGCCCACAGAATTATAGGCCAGGGTAGGTGGGGGAAGGGTCTTCACATTTAGACAGCACTGTTAAGAAAGCAGGTCTTTTTAATACTACCAAAATTATGTTAGTCTTCGAAAACTAAAAATATTCTGCAATTGCTGTTTCACCTCGGGTAATTTATTCCACTTCGAAAAACAACTAATGAATTGATAAGTCAATTGAAAAGTGAGTCATATTTTTAATGTCAAACTGCAAAATTCTTTACATTTGAAAATAATTAGAATAAAGAAATCGTTAAAATTTTGGCTAAATGAGCATATTTTAAAGGGTTTCTTAAAAAAAAAATTGAGTTCCCTCAGACCTATATAAAACTGGTCAAAAATCCATCCATTCATCAGATTTATTTGCAGCCAATCAAAAGCTCAGTCCTTTAGGACTACAGCAAAATTCAACAATTAACCTGTAGCCAAGGAGCTGAATAGAGAAAAATCACATAAGCAAGCAGATTTCTTTTTAGATTCATCATCGCCACCCCAAATGGACACGTAAGCCTCCTATATTTCTCATAAGCACTCCTGTTTCAGATAACTATTTCATACCTGCTCTTCTCTCCTTCAACCACCCCAACACACACACCTGACCCCAACCTCAGACGATGACCTCACATTTCACTGGGAAAACAAAACTGTTTAGGTTAGAACTCCCCCAGTCCCCGCCATCAAGTTGCAAACCTTGGAGAATCCATTTCCAGTGTCCCTTTGTCCCTCCTATTACCAGGGAGAGGTCCCCTGGTAAGACACCCCCTCCCCCCAACATGTGCTGTTGACCTTCCTCAAAGCACAAAAGACCCATCCTAAGGGAGAAAGCGCAGGGATGCCTGGAAATGATCTCCCTCCTCTCTAACTATAAAAATACTACCTAATTTTTTAATGTAGCTATTTCCTCCCCCTAGAATACAAGCTCCATGAGAGCACAGACATTATCTTGTTCACCTGGCTCTCTAACACATGCAAGGGTGTCCATTTTTGGAGCTGTGCAATAAAAATTCCTTAAATATTTGTTGCAAATCACACCTTCTATTAAGCCTTCCCCTTCTCCCACCACTCCCACCGAAAGCTTTGTTAATTAGCATGACCCGAACTGCATCCAGGGAAAATTAATCACTACTTTTGGGCTCCCATAACGTTTGAATCCCTCCTACAACAGAGAAGGGGGATTTTTATATACATTCTTCCTTATTCTGAATCTCATTCCACACTGTAAAACAAGGTACTTAAGAAAAAAGACTGCCTTATTTATCACTTATTAATCCTAAATCAATGGCTGAATGAGCGCAAAAGAGTTTCTTTAACTGTACTGAGGAGAAAGTCCAAACTATTTTATGAATTTCTAACACAGCCCCTACTTTTTCAAAACAAATATGTAAAATAAAATACCTATTTTATAAGTAACAAAACATTACTTTATTTGCAAAAGTTACTTAGTCATGAAGTAGATAAGCAGGGTACCACTTAACAATAGTTTAATGGAAAGATAGTCTAAGTTTGTAATGAGAACACAGAAAATGGTTTTTCCCCAAGGTCACAGAGTAAAGTAGTGGCAAAGTCAATTAACTACTCTTTTTATCACCAACACTGCAAAAAGAGCTTTCATTTCCCGCCAACCCACCTCCAGAGATTTCAAAATTTTTATTATTATGGAAATAGTTGATAATTTTTGTCTATCAGCAAAAGAAGAGTAAAGTTTAAGTTTTAATTAATTATACTGAATGAAAGGGCAGGGGTGGGTGGAGCTAGTAAAAGAACAAACAGGTTTTCTTCTGGGCCATACCACAGAGAGCTAAACAAAAGCCACTTTAAAAAAAAAAAAAACTCCTTCAGAGTACAAGAGCTGCTTTTCTTTCTAGATTCTTACAAGATAATGATTAAGCAAGAAAAACACCTAATTTCCCTTTTTTCTTGAATTCTTGTATTTCCCAGAGAGATTATATTCACAATGTGGAAAACGAAGCTGTTAGAAGGATCTCACTTACTTATTAACCCCAGCAAACTTAAAAGTTAAATAAAATACGGTATCAGCAACTTGGAGCCTCTGGTTAATAATAAAGGGTATAAACACTGAAGCAAGAAACTGCATTAATCAACTACGTCGATCCGCCAACCTATGTTTCCGTAAGGTGAAAATGGTGAACTATGCTGAAAAACAAAATAAGATAAACCTCTGTGTGTGACTAAGTTTTGGCTAGCATATATGACAGAATGGCATATTCAAGGCTTGGAAAGACTAACATTGTAAGTCTGCAATTTACAAGAAGTAGTTTTAATAGTGACATTAAAAAGATAAGAAAAGGTTCCAAACAAAGTTCTTCTTATTATGATTTCAATATTGTTATTTGCATGAATGATTATGAACTATTTTTTTCATCCATTAATTCTGGCACTCATTTATAGGAAGTACTAAAATGTCACAGAGGTAATAATTAAATTAAACTCCCAATTGTTAAAATTTTTTCAAAGTGAAAATAAATATTCATATGGAAAGCTTCATAAAGTAAATAGTTCCAAAATAAAACAGAACAACAAAATAATCAGTTAAATCACATTATCAAAGTAAATAAACCCAAATTTTTTAATTTTTCAAACTATAGAGGGTCCCTCATTTTCAGCTGCTCCACATCTAAGTGTGCTCATGTTTTCTTAAAAAGGCAGTACTGAACTTCACAGTCAATCATGTCCAATTTTTAGGATGCCTTTGGAATTGAAGTCTTAAGACCACAACTAACAAAAAGCAAGTATTTTGCTGCTTCACAGCAGGATGCAGATTCCTTTTTCTAAGCAGAATTCCAGACATTCCATGAGTTTCCTATAAAAATGGATGTCCATTTTAAAGTAGGCCAGCCTGAACTCATACCAGCATAAAATAGCCAAGAAGCACACTTATTACTGGGAGGTTTACATCTGCTCTTGTAAACAAACTTGAGGGATTTCCATTCTTTAACTCCACCCTAAATCTTCTTCTCAGCTCTTCCTTACTATTCCAAGACAGTGGGCACGGTGAAAAGATGGCCTAGTGGTTCAAAGAAAAACCATCAATTAGGAGATCTTTCAGGACGAACGTGGATGAGAGCTTGACTTTCCCTTCCCCCTCCAAACAAACTGCTTCTTTAAAAAACTGGTATTATATTTAAAGGTTATCATTTCTCATAACTCAATGACTTCATTAAAGCAAACAACTTTTTTAAGAAATCAAAAGTGCCATGATTTTTTTTTAATGTAATACAACAGCACACACTAAAATATCATGAAGAGTACAAAGATTAAACAAAAAATGTGTTTTAAGTGTAGACATCAGAGTAAAGGCTTGGTTCTTAGTCTCTGGTAGCACATGTAGAGCTCAACTTAAGCAGGATTTACACTGGTCTCTGTCTATCCTTAGATGCCCCCAGGAGTGAGATGGAAAGCACATGCTGGTCAGAAGAGGATTATGTGATCCTTCTAAGCCCTTTATTCAAAAAGATTTATCAGATCCCTACTCTGTGTCAGGACTGCCCTTGGCAACTATAAACTGAAACACACCCATCACTGCCCTCGTGGAGCTGCAGCTTGCTGAGGGAAACAGTCACCCAAAGGAACACATTACCACCTCCCATGAGCAGTTCTAGGAGGCAGTCTTAGGGGAGAGTGAGAGAGAGAGAGAGACCCAATGTATTCTAGGGATCAGGGAAAGCTTTCCCAAAGAGAGTAATGTTTACACCAAGTAGAAGTTAACCAGGCATAAAAGAAAGAGAAATGACATTCCAAAATCAGGAATCAATGTAGGCAAAGGCCTGAAGCAAGAGGGGCAAAGCCAGAATTAGTGAGTTCAAAAGAGCAGGTGTTGAGGTTGGGGCATAGTAATATAACTAGTGAGAGCTGAGGCTGGTGGGTGCTAGGTAACAGTTTATGCCTAGTCTTTCAGGCTTTATTAAAGTCCTGAGAGGCAGAGAATAACATGATCAGGATTTCTGTAGTGTGAAGAATGGGGTTGAAAATAAACCTACAAGGCTGGGCGCGGTGGCTCAAGCCTGTAATCCCAGCACTTTGGGAGGCCGAGGCAGGTGGATCACGAGGTCAAGAGATCGAGACCATCCTGGTCAACAAGGTGAAACCTCGCCTCTACTAAAAATACAAAAGTTAGCTGGGCATGGTGGCGCTTGCCTGTAGTCCCAGCTACTCAGGAGGCTGAGGCAGGAGAATTGCCTGAACCCAGGAGGCGGAGGTTGCGGTGAGCCGA
>NW_016107385.1:2106197-2112987 GCF_001604975.1 Cebus imitator
AAAAAAAAAAAAAAAAAAAAAAAGAAAAGAAACCTACAGCAGACAGCAGGAAAACTGTGGCTGACCCACTGCAGTAAACCTACAATAATAATGGTAGCCTATACCAAGAGGGTGGCAGTGGGCCATTTTACTGATCTCAGATATAGCACTTTTGATGATCTTCTATGAACTATATAATCAAATTTCAAAAAAGACCTGGCCTGTAATAAGCACTCCATGAATATTTGTTGATTCAGTTGATCTTTTTCATTCCATGATTCTTCCTTGCCTTTTTTGTGAAGTTTCCTCTCCATGTCTGTCTGGAGTGGATCCACATTGCAGAAGCAATTTCTCCAGAACAAAAATCTGTCAATTCATATCTTAATATGTCAACACTAAAGGAATAAGAGGATGCAAAGGAAAAATACTAGGGAGAAAAATTCTCTCTATCTTCGAGTTCAAATTTTCATTTCTCTAACCAGCATTTTGCAGCTTGACTTCTTCTGGGTATTTAAGAAAATTAGCCTATATTGTGTTTCCTGCTATGAACACCAGGTGCCACACTATGTTCCATCTACACTATTGAAATGACCCACCAACTTCATTCCTTTTACTGCCAGATCAGCCCCCTAGAGGTCAGAGTGACCGTGCCACTCGTCTGGTCACAGAGCCAGAGAGAACACATACCAGGAGGTCAGGTTAGTTGGAATCTAAACCCAGCCTTTTCTTGTTTGCTTACCACACTAGTTCTCAAGTACCTACAATTCCTCTTCCTCACTTTTTCTTTACATATATGGGTTGGCCACCCATTTAAAAATGATAAATATGTCCACTGCAGCATGATGTTAGTTTGCTGAAAGCTAGGAATAAGACATAGGTTATTCTTTCTAGCATGGTCCAGAATTAACCACAAGATTTTAAAGCAAAGTATTCTGCTTCCATTTTTTCATTGGTCAGATGAAGATAATGATACAAGTAAACAACATATGAGTATTATTGTCAATAATGAGAGTTCTAAGCAGTAGACACAGGGCGGTGCCACTCCACGCCCTTCAAGAAAGGCCTTTGTGCCCAGCTGTGGAATGGGTGGTCAGCAGACAGCCCTCAGGAGGCAGCAACCTTAGGGCCAGCCTCAGCTGCAGAGTGTCGCTTGCCTGAGGGGTCCCACTTTTCAAGATGGCCCGTATTCAGTGCCTGAGCAAGGGTGATAGAAGGGCTGTCCACTTCAGCCCACACAGGCCGCTGCTAACTAGAAACCCTTGCTTCATTAAATAGGCTCGCCAGGCCTGCATGGCAGTTCAGCTCCTCTCTCTACCCAAAACGGTTTCCTCCCCCTTCCTTTTACAAGTAATGATTCCTAATAAACAGCCTGTACCCCAAATTCTATCTTGGTGGTGCTTATAGAGAACCAAAACCATGACACTGTACTTTCCTACTTTGGAGATATTAACTAGGTCCTCATAAAACTGAATCACATATTTGAAGTGCCAGGAATAGGCCTGTTGAGTAACTTGATTTGAAGCTGTTCTATTAATTAACAGAAATAAATCTTTATTTCTTATTTTAAACAAATCAAGTCCTGGCCGATAGTTTTTTTTTAAATCTCAATTTAAAAATTGATGCCAAGTTTGAATATTCAAGTTTTTATCCCAAATAACTTTGGAAGAAAGTTAAGAGGCTAAAAATAAAAGGATAAAACTAAATTGGGATATCTACTACAATTACAGTGTCACTTCGGTGACAACAAATACATTTCAGTCTAGTTTTTAATGTGTTACACAAAGCTGATTCTATAAGTGCCTGGCATCAATAAATTAAGAACCAGCATTTTTGCCAGCAAACCCAGCAGCATGCACATAAAACCAACAAGGGATATTAGCCCACTGCCAAAGCTTTATACAACTACTGCCACTTAATTTAGTTATCATGTCAAAGTAGAATCGTGCTTGTTCTGGAAAAGTCTTTCTTCTAACCCTCCCAGAAACTGGAAATTAATATATTTCTCTGCTTGTTTACAGCCAACACTAATATTTTACTTTTATCTAAATCTGGAGGTAACATTTAAAGACAAACTTTAAGCTATCCAAATGAGGATCATTTTTAAAACATTCCACGGGTAGCCATGATATGAAGTGAAATGGTCATTCTGAATCCCTAAATAATGTGACTACTGAATTAGATATGCAGACAGCCCAAAAGGTCCTTTCATTCAATGTCCAGGATGTATTCATTCAAATATTATTTCGTGTGCACCAACCATGTACCAGCCCAGGTCTCGGTAGGCAGAGCTATTCCGATCGTGGTTATCCTGCTTGGTGAACAGAAACACGGATGCAGGAAACAAACTCTGCCAAGAGATCCCCACACTTAAGAAATGGAGAAAAATAGACTCATTAAAAATAAATGAAAAGAAACACATATTAGATATAAACTAAAGAGTCATGATTATTTTTTCTTTTTCTTTTTTTTTTAGAGATAGAGTCTCTCTCTGGAGTACAGTGGTACGATCATAGCTCACTGCAGCCTCAATATTGTTTTCCTAATGATGTACAAAAGAATAATGAAGAAAGGTCAACCTGGAATGTTGAACCCTACTTCTTTCATAGGTAGAAACAGCTGCCAGGTTTTGGTCAACGGCTATCTTACTAAGGCTGCCAAATGGAAAGCTCAATAGGGCTGCCATGTTACACTGCATGTAATTCAAATGTTACCAATCACTTAAATTCATTGTCAATACTGAGTGCTTAGGGATGCCATAGAAATTCTGGAGAGTCACATACTTCTAAATGTGTTGTAGGCACATACACAACATTTTTATAAGCAAAATCTGAGAAGTATGATATTATTTTTCATTTTAGAATTCAGTCATATTCTTCACTAAATTCAAAACCAAACCAAATATATACCACTCAGGCCAAAGGGAGGCTGAAAAAATAACACTTGACAAACCGACAGAAAAATGTTACCTCCTGCAGAGAAACAAAGGTGTTAAAACAAATCAGGTTGATTCTTGTTTTTATTAATGTTTAATCATTTACAGGACATACTTCATTTGCAATGAAAATACTTGTTCATCAAGTTGAAAGATGAATGATAATCGCTTTTTGAGCATTTTATATTAACTGGATTAAGGTAGGAAACTAGCAAAAGGGCAAAAAGCAAAATTTAACAATTCTTCCTAAAATTTATTTGTCCCTTTTTTGGAGTGCTAGAGAAGATAATAAATATTTTTTTTCACATTTTCCATCACTCCCTAAGAATTTTAAACAGAAATTTTTATTATTTAATCCTTCGATTCATTATGATAAACACCTGATAAAAAGAGAAAAGTAAACCATATGTTTGTTTTGTTTTGTTTTTCAACAAACCAACTGTCTTTGTGGAATGAGGGAATCAGGGAGTAATTACATAAAGACTATGTTAATGTTTAATTTGGTTAAATTTTAAAGAACCTGAAGGCTCCTGCAGACTGTTTTCATTCTATGCTACTACCCCACTCCTGGGCGAAACCACCAAATTTTAGTGCCACCCTCATAAATGCCAAGGGAGTAAGTTTATTTTTCCCAAGGTTCAACAGAGATCTCTTGTGCTTAGTCTGGGGGCAGTAGAGTTCCGCATTAATGCATATTTTTATTAAGCTCTCACTTTATTTCAGCATGCGACAGATATTTTCCAGAGGTTTTTATAAACCTTCTAGTTTTCTAACTTAAAAACCCAAAATATAGTCATGAAGCCCACGTATCTAAATATTCCTCCTCCAAAATGAATAACGCAAAAATCTCTCAAAGTTGCCATTTTCAGCATTAAATCATTTTAGATTTAATTTTCAGTGCTAAATGACCAAATAGCCCCCAAAGTTTCCAGAACCTCTTGCCTCAGCAGGGAGCTAGGCTTCCCACAGGGCACAGAGAATCCAACTAGAGTCACCTACCCACTATGTCCCACCAGATACAAGCTCCACATACTTTCCTGCATCCAGAAAATATGAAGAGATAAAGACCTTCCAGCGAATAGCATTTGCATAAGCAGTGGTTATGACTGTGGGTTTTGGAATCAAGGAAACCAGCAACTACCTCCTGGTTTTGCCAATTACCAATTGTATGACACTGGGCTAGTTACCAAACCTCTCCAAGCTCAGCTTCCCTGTGTCAAGATGAAGTTCTGCTTTAGGGAATTCAGCGAGAATCCAGCAAGATGCTGAGGGTAGGGCATTCAGCACAGCAGCCGCCATAGCAATGCTCCACAAAGAGGTGACTGCTGTGATTCCTGTTGTTCTCAACATTGTGACCAGCCCAAACACCTCCATCTGTCAGCTGTGCTTAGAAAGGGTTTGGCTGTGAGCAACACGATTGCCTGTCTCTCCCTTCTCTTCAGAAATAGTGCAGGCAAGATGGAACAGTCACTGGTTGAGAATCAAGAGGTAAGAATATTTTGGCACTGTGGTTCAAAATTTTTAATACTTAGGAAATAAAGCAATCGGCACCTTGAGTACACTCAAGGGAAAATCAGATCAGTGGCTTGAAAGTGTATCCAGTATAAGTGGAGATGCAAAAATTATATATGATAGTGATCGTATAATAATAGTAATATTTTTAGTAATATGGATACACTTAATAGCAATATGCATATACTTTTAGCACAACGACCTCAGAGAAAATATCATACAGATTTTTGCAGCTAACTTAGTAGTTATTAAAATTTCTGAAGACCACATAGCTGGTAAGGAAAAGAGCCAAAATTGAAATCTCTATTTCATTCCAAATGTTCATAATCATCATAATCTGTTCCAAGTGTCCTCCCAACAAGCTACAGGCCTTATACAACAGCACTACATGATGGAATGAGATGGATGAGATGGAGTAGGATGGAAACTCAAGGCACGTTCAATACAGAACTGCATGGCCTAAAAAGCTGCAAGAAATGATCAGGCCTTCTACAGAACATTCTGCACAAAGTGTCAACCTAAAATGAGGGCCATCAATCATCTGGCAATTTTAAGATCAAACAACTGAGACCCTGTGGTCTCAGGGAACTTGTCAGTCCTAGAGTGTACAGACCTGAATGCACAGCTCAGTCATGACATCAAGTCTCATAACCAAAAACTGCCCAAAAGCTCTCTGAAAAAGAGAAATTTTAAAAATATCAATGAAGAACAAATACAGACATTTTTTAAAGTCCCTTTTTACGAACCTAGGAATAAATGCAACATAGTCTCATAAAAGCAGATATGAAATTTCCTTTTTAAACTACAGAGTTAAATCAGATTAATTATAATTCTTAGTTCGTAACACATACGCTTTTTGTTTAAGAGCCAGGGTCTCGCCTGGTCATCCAAGCTGGAGTACAGTGGCCCAATCATAGCTCACTGCAGCCTCAAACTCCTGGGCTCAAAGGATCTTCCTGCCTCAGCCTCCCACGTAGCAGGGACCACAGGCACACAACACCACACCTGGTTCATCTTTTTTATTTCTGGTAGAGATGAGGTCTCACTGTTTGCCCAGAGGTCTCAGACTCCTTGCCTCAAGCAATCCTCCTGCCACAGCCTCACAAAGCACTGGTTTTACAAAGATGAGCCACTGCGCCTGGATCCTAACACATATATTTATCTCTCCTTAATGGTCCATGTATGACCTGCATTTATATTTAATCATTTATATTTTATGCATGTATTTGTATGTTTTAGATTATATGATACACCCTCATGAACCCACCACCTGACACAAGAACATTAAAAATCTACATCTACCAAGTGTTTCTCTTCAACCCATCTGCATAACTGCTATAATGAATCAAACATTTATAATTAGCTTATTTTTCTATATATATATATTATATATATGTCCTAAAAGCATATTTTTAAGCTTCAGTTATTTTTATTTTAAAACATTAGAAGTTTAAAGGTGAAAAAGGATATCATATCAATAGATTCAGAAAAGCATTTAATAAAATTTTATTAAATAGAGAAGGGACCATCCTTAATGTGATTTTTTAAAAAAATCTATAACAAACTTTACACTTAGTGGGAAAACATTAAAAGTACAACTTTCAAGCTCAATAATTAGAAAAGAATGCCTATTATCATTACTTCTCAACATAATCGTAGATTTACAAACAGTACAAGAAAAAAAGGCAAAAGGAATGGAAACGAGGACATAAAAATGTCAACTATGACTGTATACAGAGAAAGTCCAATAGAATCTACCAATAAGTTATTTTTTAAAAAGGGAATTTAGCAAGATGGCTAGATACAAGATGAATGTAGAAAAACTAATCATAGGCTGAGAGTGGTGGCTCACGCCTGTAATCCCAGCACTTTCGGAGGCTGAGGTGGGAAGATCACCTGAGGTCAGGAGTTCGAGACCAGCCTGGGTAACATGGCGAAACCCCATCTCTACTAAAAATACAAAAATTAGTTGGATGTGGTGGCGGGTGCCTGTGAACAACTACTTGGGGGACTGAGGCAGGAGAATCACTTGAACCCAGGAGGTGGAGGTTGCAGAGCCGCGATCACACCACTGCACTACAGCCTGGGTGACAGAGGAAAACTCCATCTTAAATAAAAAAAATTAAAAAAATAAAAAATAAAAAGCTAATCACATATCTACACCCTAGCAATAAATAGCAGAATACATAATTGTAAAGATATGACTTATAAGGCCGGGCGCAGTGGCTCAAGCCTGTAATCCCAGCACTTTGGGAGGCCGAGACGGGTGGATCACGAGGTCAAGAGTTCGAGACCATCCTGGTCAACATGGTGAAACCCCGTCTCTACTAAAAAAAAAAAATACAAAAAATTAGCTGGGCATGGTGG
>NW_016107385.1:2113078-2114651 GCF_001604975.1 Cebus imitator
AAAAAAAAAAAAAAAAAAAAAAGATATGACTTATAATAGCACCAAAAAAATCAAGTAATTAGGAATAAATATTTTTTTAAAAGAAATGCATGAATCAAACAGGGGAATTTTAAAGACTATATAAGGACACATTTTAAAATACCCCAAATAAATTGAGAGATATACCAGATTCATAATTAGAAAAACTTAATATCATAAAGACATTCTTTCCAAACTGATGCAAATATCAGTACAATTCTAATCAAAATCTTACATGGATTGCTCATACAACTTGAGAAACTGATTTTAAAATTCACATGGTAAAACAGCCAAGACTCTTCTCAAAAAGAAAAGTATTGGGACTCACTTGAGGTAGCTGGCAAAATATTAGGTAAATATTAGGGAAAGTTACAAGATTATAGTCTCAAACCTTTTGGAAGGGCAAAAGGTTTTAATGGAACAGGCTGAAGGCAGCCAGTTCATTATGTTAAAACTTTAAGTCACAGGGTAAAAGATTAGGAACTATAAAGTCTTCCCCAGTTAAGTCTGTTTACCCCACATCCCTTTGTCTCTACTCTGTTTACTCATGTAAACTTTGTGCTGGATGGCCCTCTTAGTGGGAGGTTGTAGGGGCATTACCTGTTAATGGTGTTGACTCTGGGCCCCGAAACCAAAAACTTTTATAATTCGTAAAACCATTCTTTTAACCATGTGAATAATCCACAAGCATGTTAACTTAAAACCTCTGTTATTAAATCTATACTAAATAAATGTGAGGAGGTACAGAGAATCATGGTCAGTTAGCTGCAGTCGCCCTCTGAAAGCAGTAAACCACCATCCCTAGCCCACTCAAATCACTGTACTGGGTGTAAAAGTGCATTCATTCATCCATCAGTGAGTCACGGTCTGCAGAACAGACCTCCACACGTGGAGACCCACATCTCAGGTGGTAACCCTGGCGTAATCAAGGTCTCTGGTGGTGACCATTTACTAAAGGTACATTGAAAAGCAAAGAGGGAACCTGCACCCTATTAGCTATCAGCATTTCTTACCTGGCTAAGACCATCTAACTCTAGACAGGGAGAGAGGTATTGACCTATGGAATAGAAGAGGGCCCAGAAAAAAAAAAATCCCACAGATATGCATAACTTTAATATATGACAGAGAGGGTGAGTTTATGTGATAAAAATGAAAACTGGACCTCCATTTTACATCACACAAAAATTAAATCCAGATGGACTAAGGACTTAAAATATCAGAAGCGTATCTTTAAAATGTTTAGTGAAAAATACATCTTGAGGACTTCTTTCTGAATCTGATAAAGTCTTTTTTTAAGAGACACAAAAGTACCTATTATAAAACAAGATACAGTATTAGTAAATTTGAATCTTTTAAAAACAAGGACATGTGATCATCAAGGCATCTTATAAAAGGTAAAAAAAGGTTACAAACTGGGAGAGGATAGTTCCCACCTGTATAATCACCAAAAGATTATAATCAAGAATATATAAAGAACTTCTATAATAACAAGACAAACTCAGACAATTCATTAAAAATCTAGGCAAAAAACATGAATAGGCCTTTTTTTTAAAAA
>NW_016107385.1:2114701-2126594 GCF_001604975.1 Cebus imitator
GAATAAATATTTGACCTCATTAGTGGTCAGAGAAATGCACATCATATAACTGGCAATATTTTTTAACGCTGATAACAGCCTGTTTTTTAAGAGAATATGGATGAACAAGACTTCTTAAATATTGCTGGTAGGAATGTAAACTGGTACAACTACTTTGGAAGGCAGTATTGTACTACCTTGTAACATTCAGACACTCTGTAACCCAGCAATGCCACTTCTCTGTGGAAACTAGAGGAAATGCTGCACTTGTATAGCAGATAGCATGTACAAGAATGTTTATCACAGTAGCATTCATAATAAACATCTGGAGATAACCCAAATGTCTATTTGAGAAAATGCAGAAATAAATTTAGTTATATTCTCACTATGAAATGTTATTCAGTCCTAAAAAAGAGTACACTACTGCATACAAAAAATATAGACAGATCTTGGCAGCATAATATAGACTGAAAAATTAACTCCTAAAAGATGATCAATACCAAGACACCCTTTGATCAAGCATCAACTTACATATCAAATGTTAAGGATATATTAAACTAGGAATCAACATAACAATCAAACTGAAATCCTGACCTCAGTGAAAACTTATCTTAAAAGTACAAACCTCCAGAATTTCCATGGTGTCATACGCAGTCTGCTTCACTCATTTCATGTGATAAAGTTATGCATTTCATCAAGATGAAATGAAATGCAAATGGATAAAACCAAAAGTGTGCAGTAGTAGATGTTAGCCCCTCTCTCATTATTTATTAGGAATAGTTTGCCTGCTCATTTAAGAAAGACTAACCTACGTCATACAGTCAGTTATAAAGAGTCTTGAGAAACTAGTGGACCAGAAAAATATTAGGTGTATTATCCTAAAACAGCACACTCTGGAAAACAGCTCAGTCACATCATCATTCACCTTGCCACAGTACAGTGTCCATCTGTGACCATTTTTGAGTGAATGGGGAAGGTCATACTTTTGCCTAAAGATCATTTTTGAGCCCAGTAAGGAAATCTCTTTAGCTCCTAAATTAGAAACCAGAGGAGCTTGGCAGGCTTCACATGTGGGAAACCTATTGAGCAGTGAATAGAATAATTATTCCTAAGGACTCTGTGTTCTGGATGTAGGAACGCACGTGGCTCAGTGCTCCATGAAAGGCACATTTGCCTTCCCAACTCACAGAACACACTAAAAATGTGGTTTTTTCCTCCTAAATGCCATTAGCATATTCTGATAACAAATAATTGTCTTTAATTGCCAGATATTTGATATACTAATTATAGATATATAGAGATGCAACCAATCAGCCTATTATCCTGAAAACTGAAAAATCTGCTCTTCCTGTCCTAAATATTAAGGAAGTGCATAGTAGGTGCCAGAGAATCTGTAAATTAAATATAATAGGATTACCATGCGTTTTCACTACTATATGTATTTAGATTCCATTCTTATATGACCTACCCACACTGATAAAGAATACACATAAAATTAGGGTCTTTTCTGCCTTTGAAAAAGAACAAAATAGTGGTAAGATAGTTTAAAATAATATGAGCTGAGTTCTTCATTAACTGTTGCGAGTGTCAGGGTAGTGTTCTATTTGTGAGTGGCAGAAAGTATCGAGACACTCAGAGAAGGCAGTTAAGAAAGCCCTCATAGAACTATGGAAATGAGAATATGGTACAAATGTAGACAAATTCCTTGTTACAGAAATAAGGATACTGAAATGAATTAGGTTTTCTAGATGAATAATGTCAAAAACTATTAATTATATGATTCATTAAATGCAATAACTTAAATAAAAATATTTTTCTTTCCCAAAAAGTATTCCATGATATACTAATTTCAAAAGAACAAACATACACATTTCAAAACTACTTGCATGTGTTGACAATGTTGATGATGTATAAATTAATACAAGCTTTCTGGAAAGAATAGGCTTGAGCTTCACCATATATGTGTCTGTCTTTCCAAGTAGGCTGTGAGTTCAGAACAGGGACTGTCTCATTCATTGCTGTATCCCAGAGGTGTGATTCAATTTTGGTACTTAGAAAATATTTTTTGACTGAATGAATGAGCTTGGCATTATATACCAAGTGATTTTAAAATTTTTTTCACATCCATTTAAACCAGTATTTCTACCCCCTAGGAATTTATTTGAAGGAAATAACCAGAGATATTAAGACACATATATAGGATGTTTGTTACACTATTATTTCTAATAGCACAAAATCAAAATGTTCAATCACAGGGAAATGATAAAATGTCATAAATCACACAAGGTAACGTAGTGCTAGGCAGTTATTTAAAAGTGTGTTTACAAAGTATAATTACTGACAAGAAAATATTCATAAGGTAACATGATATGTCCAATATATTTAATACACATATATACACATATACACCTAAATTCTAATTTATTATATATATATATGCATGAGTATATTTATATGTATAGGGAAAAAAAACTTGTGAAAATACACCAAAATGTTAAAAATCATTAACACATTTTGGTAATAGAACTTAGCTGATATACTTTAAAATTTATAAAAGTAGCTAAAATTATACTTAAAATGAAATATAAATGATTTTAGTTAATAAACATATTCCATTTGTGTGTGTGCTCTATCTAGAAACTATCCAACAACCATAAAAAAGCATTTGATAGTTAGTCTTATAATTCAGAAACGAGAGACATTCATCAGGAAAAGGAAAATACACAAATATGGTTTAAACACCAAAAGGCAACTCCACCAAAATGAGCACATACTTTAAAAATAGTCATGCAAGTAAAATATCTCATTGGAAAGGTAAATATTAGTGAATACTTTATTGGAAATATAAAAACATTTATATTTAGAGCAATGTAATCATGAAATATACATTACAAAAATATTCTAAAATATTATAATAATATACACTAGAAAACTAATATAGTTGTTTCCAAATTTGACTTTCTAAAAATAAAATCCTACTACTAATTCTTTACAAAGGAATAGTATTTTCCTTTGTTAATGCTTTTTCCTTTGTTATGTTGTCACTCCCTAAAGTCAATAACTGTATCAGAATTCTGGGCTTATCTGATGAGAGCATTCCATCCCTATTGGAAAACAATCTGAAATCACAGAGCCTGAATCTGCTTCCCTGTATAGTCTGTACAGACCAAACCACAAAAGCTACTAAAATTAAACCCTGGAGAACTGATTTACTGATAGGCCAGCAAAAGGTTTTTAGGTTTTTTAATTCTTTGAGTGCTGTTTTATTTTTGTGGTTATCTTTTTTTCTTTAACCTAGGGAAAGTCCCTACTACAAAGGTCTCAAAGCAGAATTTAAAAGCAAGGATGGATCTTGTCTGAGTGTTCAGCTATCCCCATATTCACAGGTTCATTCTTTAGCAGAGTTTACTAAGCGGTTTAGTGTCTTTGACTCAGTTTTTCTCTTTGTTAATTAAAACAAGCTAAATTGCTTTTTATGAAATTTTAGGAAGCTCTACTCTCAGATAAGCAACATAAGACTTTCAAGAAAGATGGAGAATGGTTCAGAAAAATTATTATAGTAGCCAAGAAGTCCAAAAATGCTAATGGCTAAGGAACAAGGAACCCTGAATATCTTAAAATCCAGCTTGAGAATCCAAAGAGATCAGGACAAACATTGCAAGGCCTTCCTTGTACATTTGTCTGACCTACTGCCCTGGCAAACTGACAGGAGGAACAGAATTAGTAACCAAATTCTGGTCACAGGCTCAGCTGCTATTCAGCTGAAACAACCTTGGAATCTAATTTAAAAATAAGAGTTCTGGGCCAGGCATGGTGGCCCATGCCTATAATCCCAGCATTTTGAGAGGCTGAGGTAGGAGATCATCTGAGTCAAGGAATTTGAGGTTACAGTGAGCCATGATCAGGCCACTGCACTCCAGCCTGCGCAACAGAATGAAACGCTGTCTCTGAAAACAAAACAAAACAAAACCTTCATGTAAAGATAACCTGTTCAAACAAGAGAATTTACTACTATATGCAAGAATATTGCAGTTACTGACAGGAATATTTATGCTAAAGCATCTTAATGATTATTCAATGCCAAAAAAATATTGATTAAGGAGGGGGAACAACATTATCACGAACAACATTATCACAGACATCTCCCTAGCTACATAATTTTCCACTTGTCACAGAAGCAAATTTTAACATTACTATTTGAAACAGCCACAAGGTACCAAATATATTATTTGCAGATTATAAATCTTCAGCTCTGTCAGGTCTGAAACTTAGCATTCATCTGAATGTTTATAATCATATAACCAAAGCCTATACAGCATTAATCTGAATTAGTGAACTCCTGAGCAAGCTACCACAGTACTCAACTAATTTCAATGAAGAAAGTGCACCTCTTAAAACATGCAGATAGGACTGGGGAAATGCAAAGAACAGGCCTGAAATTCTAGACTATGGGTAGATCTTAAAGCATTAAAAAAGTAATGTAAGAAAAAATATTCTATTAATAAACATCTAACAATATCTCAAAAATTAATAATAGGTGAGAATATAAACAAGTTTACAAAAGTATCTGATAAATGCATAGATAATAGAGCAGGGATCAGTTCTTAAAGGGAGTGTATTTATTCAGAGCATCTGAGAGACAATGCTACAGATGGTATGGCAGAGACTGTGAGTTGCCTCCCAATGTCTGTTCTCTTTTGACATGGTATCATAATTTCTAGTTGGCCATACAGTGACTTATAATGAAAGATTCATTTCCCAGCCTCCCTTGCTGCTGGGTATGGCCATATGACTAAGATTTGACCAATGGGATGTGAGTATACATATTACATGCAACTTCTTAGTCATGATCTTTGCCCTGGTTAGTATCTGAATGAAATGGTCAGAGCCACCTTAGGCCACGAAATAGGAGATATATGAGCATCAAGGTACAGGAGCCTGGGTCCTTGGTAACTGTAGAACCACAGTCAGGCCTGGACCTTCAATCTAGCCATGTAGATGGTAGGGAAATAAATGTCTATCTTGTTTGCACCATGATTACTTGGGTTTTCTCCATAAATAACAAGTATTAGTCAAAATAATACAATAGCTAATGTTTATTTGGCATTTACTCCATACTAGACACTGTGCTAAGTGCTTTACATAAACTCTCTCATTTGCTCGAGACAGTAACACTTTCAAGCAAGTATTCCTATCCTCAGAAACCCCAGAGACATTCAGCTACCAGGGCCTGAACATCGGCCTATCTGATGCTGATGCCACAGTCAAGCTGTAAGCCACAACCACATACACAATAAATTCCATTTGCTTGGGATGGAAAGCAGCCACAATCCCCTCCTACAAAGCATTCCAAGAATGTTGAGTTTTATGTCCCCCAGATTTAACTGGCATATCTTCAGGACTGTGAAGAAGGAAAAAAACATCACATCACAGCACAGAGATGAAGAAAAAGTTATACAGCCAAGATTCACAGAGGAAAAAGAAATCATTCCCACTGCCACTCCAATGCAATGCAACTTAAAGTCATGCCATAAAGCTACACACTAAATACTTTACAGTTTTTTGGGTTTTGGCATTTTTTTTTGGAGGATATGGAGGAGAACCTTTATTTTGAACATTATAAATTTTTATAAGGTTTGAAATTTTTAAAATTATCCAGTATTACTTTTATCATCTAAAAAGACAATAAGAATGTTTTAAAACATGTCATAACGGGTATCTGAAATTTTCCTACTTGGAATTTTACCACTTAAGAAAATACAATTGTAACTTATGATAAAAAGTATCAAAGTGCTAGAGAAATGTAATTAGAGAGATAAAATAATAAAAGAAACATATCAATTTTTAAAAATCTATTTCCAACTATATTATTCCAATATGGATTTAAAGCAGCTTTTAACAACTACTCCCGTATAACACAGGAGGAGAGTTAAGCGAAAAAAAACTGAAAGCATAAAGGAAAGCAAAGGTGAAAGATATAAGATGAAAATGATTCCAGATGTATAGTCAATGTGCAAAACACATCGGCTAAGGTTCTGTAGCCTTGTCACAGATTCGTTGAAATTTTCTTTCTAAGTTTCCTAGCAGACAGGGCAAAAAGGAGCTCAGAGTGTCCCTCAGATAACAGGAAGTGAATGGTCCAGAAGGAAGTGCGACTGATTTTGGCACAAGGATCTACTCAGATGCTTTCTCTAGTGAGTCCACAGAATGAAGGTGCTTTTTCATAAAATGAATTGTGGATCCAAACAGAAACAGGATTTTTTAAAATGTTGGGGCCCAGTTGCAAGTATAAAAGTATAATAATTTGGGGACTAAAATTTAACTGAAAGCTGAAAGGCATGCATATTATATAGAAATGCAAATAAATGGTCTCAGCATTGTTGCTGGACAAGTTTCCAACCACCTTCTCCTTTATATAAATGATATATTGTAATTTACTTTCCATAATTCACTTTCTTTGCAGATACTAATATCTTAAATATTCCTGACCATTTAAAAATATCCAGCAGTAAAATCATTATGGTCTGACATTTTTATATGCTTATAAAACACATTTTGTTCTAACTGTTTTCATTAGAAGAAATGTGGCCTGCTGAAAACCAAAACCTACATATTTTACTTTGGAAAAAGAAAAATGCAGCTGGAAATATAAAACCCCACACATTTGCTTTTAACACTGCTTGGGAACTAAAACCTATCATGTGCACTTGACCGTGTTTTCACAGAAAGCAGCACTCAGTGCAGGCACAGCCCATGGCATTCTTACTGCTCCCCAGGAAGAGGTAAGGGGTTGGCTGTGCAAGCTGAGGCTCCCTGGATGAGGGCTCCCTTTCACGGGGATCTCTGGACCATTGTGTCTCTGGACATAAGCATATAAAAAACAAAATTCCTTGGAATTTCGCCTCTGAGGCAAGCAAATTATGTTAGCCACAAACCAACTTCTGCATTACTCTCTGGTTTGTTTCCATTAGCTCCCAAAATAAATTGTAATTTAAAATCAGATCTTAGAAGACTACAAGACACCCGTATATTTTCTTTTCTTGCCTTGTGAAATGGCAAAAATTGCAAAAACTACTATTTAACAGCATCTAAATTTTAATACTCTAATCACATGTTTATATTTTTTAAATGTTTGTTTCTTAAAATACAATTTATTCCCAAACTCTCCTGCTATAAATTAAAACATAAATGGAAGACAAGAATGCCCAGAGATGATTCCAACTGATGGAAATTCCTGATCCAGTACAGACAAGGTAAGAGAATAAAAATAAATATAAGTTAAAAGGAGGGTGGGCACAAAGTACACTGGCAGTAAAGGCATGTTGGGATCCCCAGGTGGGTTCTTAGAAAAGAGGTCAGCAGAAGTTTAATAGAGTGTTCAACAGCCCAATGAGTCAACTGCTTCTAAAACAGTGGCCCAAACACAAGCCTATTTCTTCTCTGCTAGGTGGCTCCTTATTAGAGATTTCCAGCTGGAATTTCAAAACATGATACAAACCATGACCAAGTGGGCTTTGTCATGGGAATGCAAGACTGGTGGAATATCCAAAAAACAACAAATGTAATTCACCAGATTAGCAGATTAAATGGGAAAAAAGTCATCATCAATCAATGCAGAAAGGCATTTGACAAAATTCAACATCCATTCATTATTTAAAAAAAAAAAACTCTCGAAAATTAGGAATAGAAGGGACTTTCTTCAGCCTGATAACACCAATGTCTAACATCATATTTAATGGTGAAAGGTTGAATGTTTTCCCCCTAAGATCAGAAACAATGCAAAAATGTCCCCTCCCACCACACCTACTTCACATTGTACTAGAAGTTCTACCCAATGCAAGAAAAAAAATCAAGGAAAATGAAAGGCATGCAGATTTGAAATAAATAAAGTTGTTCCTATTCACAGACAACATGACTGGCTATGGAGAAAATCCCAGGAATCAAGAGGAAAACAGTTTCTAGAACTAACAAGTGATTTTAGAAGTTCACAGGATAGAGTTCAACACAAAAATGAATCATTTTTCTATATATACACTTCTTAATACACAAAAACCAAAAGAAAAAAACATATATTAGAAATCAAGAAAAAAATACCACTTACAATATTATAAGTTATACTTAAGTACAGGTCTCAAAAAGCACATGCAAGATCTATATGCTGAAGATGACAAAATGCTGCTGAAAGAAATGAAAGAAGACCAAACAGAGAGGCATACCCTGTTGATGAATTGGATGATTCAACATAATAAAGCTGTCCGTTCTCACCAAACTCATCTACAGATTTACGTAATCCCAATCAAAATCCCAGCATGATTTTTTGCAGATAAAGACAAGTTGATTCTAAAATGCATATGAAAAGACAGAAGAACTAGAATAACCAAAACAATTTTGATAAAGGAAAAATAAGGTTGGAAAAATCATATGACCTGATTTTAAAATTTAATATAAAGCTACAGCAATAAAGACAGTGTGGTATTGGCAAAGGAACAGACACATGTGTGTCTGAAATTTCTCATCATAAACCATTCTTAAAAATAAAATTAAAAATAAACCAAACATGAGGAATCTGGAAAGGTCACTGAGGGACATGGGCAACATTACTGAAAGGCTGGAAAACAGACACCACAGCTGTGATTCTTGCCTATCTCATTCATTCACTCAAACTCAGCGCTGGGCATAGAGGCCGTAGCCCATAAATAGCTGCTGAATGAATAAAAAGTGAAGGATGCACCACAGGAGAGCTCACTCTTTGTCCTTAACCCTACAGAAGGAAATGGCACCCAGAATCATAATGAATTCATCTCATCTCCTTAATTGAAAACCGAATAGAGAAAGCTGGTTTAAAAATAAATTTTATTTTAGAAAGTCAAATTCAAGATCTAGTCTCTATTCCCTCTTTTCCAAAATACCCCAGCCTATACTGGTTTCTCTTTTATGAACTCCTGTAGCAAGTGACCTTCACATTTCTTACTCAGTCAAATACAGCATAAAACTGTCCTCTTGTGTGTGGTGCCTGGGCTTTGGCTTCCTTGCCATGTGGTGCGGATGGAAATAGTTGACATGTATTGATGGAGTTCCCACCGTATATCCTGGCGCTGTTCTAAGTGCTTTGCACTCAACCCTGCAAAGCAAGTTCTTAGTATCCCCTCTCCCAGATGAAGAAATTGGGGCATAGAGTGTCAAGTAATTTCTCCAAGGTCTCACTGCTAGTCAGGGGCAGAGCAGGGACTCAAACACAGGCAATCTGGCTCTGTACTTGCTTCGGTACTACTCTCCTGAGGACCCTGAGAACCCAGACTCTTACAAACCATACTATTTTGTGTATTTTTCTCAGTAATGACCACCTAGGGCAATATTGGGTATGCAGCTCACGCTTTAAAATCTAAATGACCTGTGTGCTGTCTGGGCTGTATTTGCAAATACCAAGAGCATCTTTAGGGAAAGTTTTTAGTTAAACTGTGTTGTTATGAAGAGCCCTCCCGAAGGTTCTATAACGCTTTAGTTAATTCCACCATGAGCATTTCCATGACAAAAAAAATTATTCATGTGTAATAAACATAAAATGTTAGTACTTACTATATGTTAGGTTTTTAATGTAAATGTCACCCAAAATAGATAACAAAACAACACTAGCAAAGCAAAAATCCTCCTGGGGAAAATTATTTTGTATCTCAGTGAAAGTCCTTTCCTATGAATCCTCCTGCCACTCCCAACAAACACACACAGAAAGCCTTTGATGGCAAAGGAAACCTCAATGATGCCTTGCACTGAGAAGATAAAATATACAATGCCCTCCAGGAATTCTGGCCATTCTTAAGATCTCTATCACTAATTGTTTTGGAAAACTTCAATACAAGTAATTGTGGGTTTAACCGTAAAGAAAATAAATGACTGTAGTCAGCCATCCACAGCCATCTCTCTAATGAGGTATGTGCTTACTAAACATATCGTATCTGAAAAAACATAATTTTTTACAAAAGATGAGTTTTCCCATTGATCTTTTTTTCTTCTACAGCATTCTACTAAAGAGAGATTAATCCCAAAACAACAAGAAAAGCTTCAATGAAATCTCACAGCAGCTGGCCATCATCCAGGCTTTAGCTATGTCCCACGATACACTTCAGACATTCTGCAGGTTCTCTGTACAGCACATGTCAGAACATTCCAATGGAATGGTAAAATATGACTACACTATAATTTGTGCCTTTAACCCGTGTTTTTGTTGACATAATTAGTTAAAAATATTAGCAAAAAGGTTAACAAGAGCTGTCCAGCTAACAAAACTAATTTCAAACAACAAATCTGGAGGAGGATAATTTCATTGACCACAAAGTAAAGGCAAAAACTTTATCCTGTCCCAAGGACAACAATATGCTAATCGAATTCACCACTTAAATCATAAAGGGGTTCTCTGGGAAACCCACCACCGGCACCCAATTTCCACGGGCTAGAAAGAGAACATAGACACGTTTGTGTAACCACTAGGTGGCACCCTCACACTGCTTCATCTCAAAACCAGAGTTCCACCTCTCCTATGGCTTTTCCAAAGTATTAGCAACGTAAAATTCGAAACACAGGTGCCTCACTTTAACAAATTTTTTTTTTAATTAGAAAATATGTTTTTAATTAAAAATTTTTCCAGCCGGGCGCGGTGGCTCAAGCCTGTAATCCCAGCACTTTGGGAGGCCGAGGCGGGTGGATCACAAGGTCAAGAGATCGAGACCATCCTGGTCAACATGGTGAAACCCCGTCTCTACTAAAACTACAAAAAATTAGCTGGGCATGGTGGTGCGTGCCTGTAATTCCAGCTACTCAGGAGGCTGAGGCAGGAGAATTGCCTGAACCCAGGAGGCGGAGGTTGCGGTGAGCCGAGATCGCGCCATTGCACTCCAGCCTGGGTAACAAGAGTGAAACTCCGTCTCAAAAAAAAAAAAAAAAAAATTTTTCCTACTAACTTCTGCATATAATGCTTTGGTATATAACCACAGAAGGATATCTCACCAAACTGTCAATATAAATTGGTATTCTGACTTTAACTCTCCTTGGCAATGCGTTGTTCTAGTATTACAATGTAAAACTGAGATAAATTTGTTTTCATTCTTTTTATCACAAATATCTTCTAAATGTACATAACAGGAATCCATTCTGCCCCTCCCCATAGAAGGTGGTTACTTGAGAATGAAATCTTCCATACAAAGTGCCACTCTCTTCAAAATGCTTTGACAAAGACTATTAACTGAACTAAACTTCTTTACTTATAAATACACGCAAAAGGACTCGTCAAAATGACTCTAGAGACTGCTCATCTTATGGAACTTGGTCTGGTATAGTAACTTCGACTATACGTGTAACTGAATTAAAATAATTTCAAAAGCCCTGTGAGCCAATGCTGTGCCTAACTGATAAAACAAATGTGGCCTCCAATACTTCTCAAGTCCCAGTCTATGGTGACAAGTGTCAAGTAATCCTGCAGACTGAATAGAATGTATGTCATTTCTTCATCCGTTTCAAATAAATATATCGAGATTTTAAAAGATTTTTTAAAACAGGTCTAGACTATGACCTTGGAGGATCTACAAACAATGAGCAAATTTCCCAAGACTTGGATGACATTATTAGATTCAAAGGGAAAGTCTGAGTAATAGGCATTTTGCTTATTTGGAATTATGTCTTATGTTCTGTTTCTTGTTGGCAGGGGCGTGGCGCAGAGAGTTCTGCCTACTTGTCTGTATCTATTTGCAAAATATTAACCCAGTTTCAGGTAGCTACATATGGCTGGGTCCCAAGTAAACTTTAAATGTGCAGTTTCTCCTTGGCAATCTCAATCTCTCCTTCTCTCTCCAATCTATGTCCTTCCCTGCTTTGCAGCCTCTTATTCAATAACACTCCTGCTTTTAACACCCAATGCCCTTTC
>NW_016107385.1:2126625-2145914 GCF_001604975.1 Cebus imitator
TTTTTTTCAGATAGAGTTTTGCTCTTGTTGCCCAGGCTGGAGTGCAATGGCTCGATCTTGGCTCCCTGCAACCTCCAACTCCTGGGTTCAAGCAATTCACCTTCTTCAGCCTCCCAAGTAGCTGGGATTACAGGCATGTGCCACCACACCCAACTATTTTTAGTACAGATGAGGTTTCACCATGTTGGTCAGGCTGGTCTCAAACTCCTGTCCTCAAGTGATCCACCCACCTCAGCCTCCCAAAGTGTTGGGATTACATGTGTGAGCCACCGCGCTGGCCCTTTCACCTTTGTGAACTGACTGAGGCAAGGGTCTAGAATCGGCCATTTCCATTATAAGGTAAACATGTGCCAGTCACTTGCAGAGTTGGTCCCTACCTCCCATGTGGTTCCCTGGCACTTTGTATCCATCTCTATTTCAGGTCTGAATACCTCACACTGTAACTCTCTGTCTACATGAGGGCCCCTCTACCAAGCTAAAAGTTTGTCAAGAAAGAAGACCAGATCTTAATCTATATCCCCAAAATCTACCCATGGTGTTTGTAAACAGTAAGTCCTTAATCAATGGTTGTTTAATGAATGTATCCTCTTGCCTTGCCTGATTTACATTTTAAGTCTCTTCTCTACTTGTGGAAAGAAAGGCTTTACCTCCACCTAACACAGGAGTTTTTTTGTTTGTTTGTTTTTTGAGACACAGTTTTGCTCATTGCGCAGGATGGAGTGCAATGGCACAATCTCAGTTCACGGCAACCTCCGCCTCCCAGGTTAGAGTGATTCTCCTGCCTCAGCCTCCCTAGTAGCTGGGATCACAGGCATGCACCACCACGTCTGGCTAATTTTGTATTTTTAGTAGAGATGGGGTTTCTCCACATTGGTCCAGCTGGTCTCAAACTCCCGACCTCAGATGATGCGACTGCCTCGGCCTCCCAAAGCCTTGGGATTACAGGCGTGAGCCACCACGCCCGGCCAACACAGGAGTTCTTAATTTTAGAGTTCAAGAACACGTTTTTATGTATCTCTATATGAGCATTTTTCCAGGAAAGAGGTTCATAGCTTTAATGAGATTCTTAAAGGAATCTCTTAACTCCCAAAATTTGGAACCAAACTGAGCTAAAGAACTTCAAGTACTTGGAATCAGAGGAGAGGCCTATTGTTGGGCTAAGGAGCCTGCCAAGCATCCATGAAACTGTATTGGCAGGAAGCTGCCTACTCTGCTCACAGGTAATGTCTGAATACGAAGTAGAAGTAGACAGACTAGTCACTACCGAGAATATCAGACCAGTTGTTGAAATCGTATACATTCACAAAATACATACCTAAAAGAAACTACAACTTCAGGTAAATGGAGATAATGATCAGAATAGAGATGTTCCTAAACTTACAATGCGCTTAAATCCTGAAAAATCCATTGTAAGTTGAAAACACAGTAAGTCAATGCATTTATTTAATATGCCTTACCTACTGAACATCATAGTTTAGCCCAGCCTCCTGTAAACATGCTCAGAACACTTGCATTAGTCTACAGTTGAGAAAAATCATCTAACACAAAGCCAATTTTATTTTTAAAAAGTGCTGAATATCCCATGTAATTTCTTGAATGCTGTACCCACTGAATGCATATGGCTTTTACACCATCGTAAAGTTGAAAAATCATTAAATTGACCATCATCAGTCAGGGACCGTCTGTACTGTGATTTCTGGAAAGTGACAAACTTTTAAAACTGGGTATCAAAGGTATAGGACTGCAGAGAAACTATCTATTTTTATTCCAGATTCTAAGTCCTATGCAGAAGCCCAGCTCTGTTCCATGTTGAGTGTTCAAATACCTACAGGCCTATGCCCTCTAAAACCCTACTTCATATGGCTCTGACCCAGCACTCAATCTCTTTGCCTGACATCTGTGGGTGAGGTGGGGTCCTTCTCCAGTTTTGTGCCTGCTAGCACAGCCCACCACTGGTAAAATTTTCATAGGCTAAACTTTAGTGAATTAGCAACAACGATTTAAAAATGGAGAAGTGTATTTTCTAGAGGTCTGTTTTACTAAGAATTTTCAGTGGCATTAACTAGTTTGGATGAGTTATTTGACATAGGACGATGTCAATTAGACACATTCCAGGCCTCTCTGACTTGGACTAACTAAAAGTCAGGGGTTCCCATGATCTGCTCTTCAGGCTCAACAACTAGAATGACTCACAGAACTCAGGAAAATAGTTGACTTACTATCACTGCTTTGCTGTAAAGCATACTACTGAGGAACAGCCAAGTGGAAGAGACGCATAGGGCAGTGTACGCAATGTACATGAAGGGGCATGGAACGTCATCGCTCTCTCTGTGCACACCACCCTCCCAGTACCTCCACGTGTATACCAACCCAAAAGCTCTCCAGAACCCATGATTTAGGGCTGTTTATGAAAGCTTCGTTACATAGGCATGATCAATTAATTATTTGGTCATTGGCGACGTGCTTAATCTCCAGACCCTCTCCCCTCCCTGGGCATCGACGGTGGACTGAAAGTTCTAACCTTCTAATCATGCTCTAGTCTGTCTGGTGACCAGCCTGCATCCTGAAACTATCTAGGAGCCTCCAGTCACCAGTCATCTCATTAGCAAACAAGACACTCTTATCACTCCAGAGAGTCTGGGGGTCTTAGAAAGTCCTGTGTCGGGAACCAGAGACTAAGAACCAACTATTATAATGAAAGTTGCTCCTACCATCCCTCTCACTCAGGATACAAAGGTTTTAGGAGCTCTGTGTCAGGAAGTGGCACTAAACATATATTTCTTAATATATCACAGTATCATACATACTTAATCAAATTAATATATTTATAATAATAATCAGTTATCTAAAATGTCCAAACAAATGGCATAAATCACTGAAGTCCTCAAAAAGAAAATGATAGAAGCAAATGAAGAATCACTTGAGTCCATTATCATTTTATTTCTACCTTTCTTCTTCTGATATGGGTTTTCTTGAGTCATTCATTTCTCATGCTGAAAATCACTCATTCAAAACCAGCCTTTTAGGTAGAAGGCCAGTACCCACGTGTTAGGCTTTCATCTTGGGATTCAGATGATATGGCGTGGAGTTTTTCTACCATAAAGGAGAAGATATTTGAATAAGCCTTTAAGAATGAGAAAGTGAAAAACAGGGAAGAATAACGTGTGCAAAGACTCAGAGGCAGGAAGAAGATTTGTATGTGAGGGAACAGCAAGTAGTTCACAGTAGTGGGCATGCTGCGTGGACTGGGAGCTACAGCGAGAGATGAGGCTGAAAAGAAAGGCTCACGTGTAGCCAGCCAGGAAGTTTGGATTCATCTTAAAGGTTACAGGGCCGTTATAGCATGTTAATCAGGGGAGTGACATATCATATTGGCATTCTGGAAAGATCATTCTTGCAGCAGTGTGGAAACGGACTGAAGAGGCCAGCTGCAGAAGGATGAGTTAACATGGTAAGAGAGAAAGCATTTGAAAGACGTTAAGGAGGACGAATACACTGATATGACCGCCTTCATAACTGTGGGGTAAAAATATAGTCCAGTCTCTTATTTTCCCAATTCACTGGTTTTGAGACCCCATAAGTCTATGTTATTAGCAGCAATTCCAGTACCTCCCTCCTGAAGCTGCTCCCCACCCCTACCCCAAAGTGTTCAAAAATGTTGCAGTCTGTCCTGATTTCAAATACCAGATTGAAACAGAATAGAAAGGCTGATCAGTCCAAGGTAAGTCCATATTTCTAGCTGCTGCAGCTTCTGGTAAAACCAGAGAGTTGTTACTTTTGACCATTACTGTGCCACGAACCCTGGTGCTCCGGATCCCTGCAAAGACCACAGTGATGCCTCATGCTTTGGATTCCAGGGGACTGCTGCTTTAGCTTAACTCACATACCCTGTCAAAGGATCCTTGCTGTGCCAGAAGCCCAGGCTCAGCCATCAGCCATCCCTCATGAGCCTAGAAAGGCCCTAATGTTAGCCAGTTCAACCTTCTCCTTCTCCATCACTTTCAGAGATGATGTCTCTCAGCCCATGTGATTCTTTCCTAGCCCACAGGAGAGAATTATCTGTGAGTCTCTCACCCTCTGTAAATTGCCAGCTATCAAGGGGGCAGTCATCAATCTATCCTCTTTACAATTCTTTCAAGAGGGTTAAAGCCCTGTGAGGTGACAGACAGGCAGACAGAGAGACAGACAGAGAGAGAGACAGACAGACAGACAGACAGACAATTCAAAAAGCTACACTAGCAATTACTTGCCAAAAAGAAAAAAACAATTTCCTGTTTTGTGCTGTCAGTAAAACATAAAATTTTATAGAAAGTCCGCAAGTGATTCTCTTTAAGTGCTGCAAAACAATGATTTTCCATGTAAAATATTGATGGGAAAAGATCATCCTATTGGGCACTTTACAACATAGGGGGAACCTCCAGTCCATAAGCAGCATGAGGTGGAAGGCAGACTTGCACCCTACACCAGCTACACTACCAACTGTGTGGCCTCCACTGCCCACCTCCCAGGAATCCTTCAGTTACCCATCTTGAAGGTGACTTAAACACCAAATAGAACAGTTTATGTGTGAAATGCTTTGCAACTATAAACGATTATTCACCCACATTATAATTATGCTTCTACAAATTGTGCTTGTCAGTTCACATCCTAAAAGGACCTAGGCATTAGACACCCTTTTACAAATTTTAAAAGGTTATTATAAAGTTCTGAATTACACTCTGGCTAGAAGAAAATATAGAACGCTTTAGGGAAAAAAATAACACATCATCCACGTCTTCAATTCTACATCCTAAATAAACAGTTTAATCCCATCACATAACACAGCAAAGCCTGTTATCCTATAAAAGGAGACTACTAAACCCTCAATTTAAGGACTAGTTACAACTGATTAAAGTAAAGATACTTATAATTTAGTGTGTAAGAATGTATGCTGAAATATAATTAGTGCCTATGAATTAAAGCAGGATGGATTAGGCTAATTCCTGGAATGCTATTAGAGAGAAAACCCTAGGCTTTTAAAAAAAGAACGAAAAGAAAAAGAAAAAAGAATGATCTTTGTGTTTGCACAGCAGCTAAGCTGCTTAATGTCCCTCTAATGGATCTGAATGGAAGAAAGGGGAGAAGGGGAGTGAAGCCTTCCCCATGGCGTCAGCCCACACTATGCCTGCCTGGCACTGCAGCCCTGGAAACCTGGGTACAAGCAGAAGGGGCTGAGTTGCATGCCCTCCGCTCACTTCCCAGCTTAATTTATATGGTAATTAGAGCTCTGCTGCCAGAAGGGAGAGCATCTGCCAAAAGTAAAGTCCTCACAATAACAAAACTGACATTAGCTGTGATGCCATCAAAGTGCTGACTAAGAAATTTCTTTTATCTCCTTTTGAAGCCATAAAGTGCATTCATGTTATTACCAGCCGGGAATTTTTAACAGTCTTGCACTGACAGCAATTATTTAACACATGCACAAAACAATAGAGTTTCACACCACTTAATAAACCTTTGAGCTCCGTGACTTCCAGTGCTCTCACTGGCTGGATTTTATGGTCTGGTAGCTCCTGAACAGTCAAGTACACAGGCCACAAAATAGTATAAAAATGATTTGAACCAACTACTTTTTGTGCCCTTGCAGATTTATTTAATGACTGAGCCACGCTCCATTATCATGGGCCAATTAAAAGATTTGTCTGCCCACCTTATTCTCTGTGCTTAACTGCTACAGTAAGTCTCTGCAAAGGAATCAAGCTGAATGCATGGTTGTTGACCTGTCCCTACATCTAATTTTTTCAGAACATCAGCCTGAGTAAGATTTAAGTATTTTAGCAATCTATTTAAGGTGGACTATATTACTACCTTTCTCAGTAAAAAAATTCATTCAAATATTGTGTTTGAATATCAACTCTGCAAAGGCCCAAAATAGAACACTATATACAACGGAGAATAAAATCAAGAAGGCTGCTTTCGGGTATCATCTAACTGAGGAGCTGTAATCAAATAATGATGATAGAGGCTGTATGTGTTTAAAGAACTCTCCTGGAAGTCAGATATGGGTTATGAACAAGTCACCAAAGCCCTATGTCTGGTGCCCTTATCTGTAATAATAGAGGTAATGACAGCTATGCCACCTGCCTCCAAGGTTTCCATGACGATGAAACAAAAACTGCAGGAACATAGAAGAATAGATTTTAAATGTTCTCATTACAGAAAAATGGTAAGGAGGTGAAGTGATGGATATATATTAATTAGCTTGATTTAATCTTTCCACAAAGTATATACACATCAGAAGATCACACTGTACCCTATAAATATATTCAATTACTATTTGTCAAATAAATTTTAAAACTACAGGAACAAGCACTTTGCAAACTGTGATGCACTATATAAATAAGGGAAGAATTATTCTCTGCAGATGAAACCAAGTGATTTATTTTTTGGTCACTCTGATTCAAGGATTTTAATATGTAACCATCATAGCCATGGAGACCTTGAAATCTAATTACATTTACTATGAGTTATCACTAGGAATTCCCCAACTCAGTATCAGAATATAGAAATCAGAATATCAAAGTTTTAAGAATAATGAAATTTGTCTAAAGGGAACATGTGGTTTAAAAGAGATGGCTAAAACCAGCAAGCATTATAAACAGTCAACTTTTTAAAGACTCAAATTGTATATGCAAAATCCTCACTCACTATGTAACTTCATGACTTTATACATATTTATGTGCAAAGTTTGAATTTGTTATGACTCATTTTTGGCCAGTCATGGTAACTCACACTTGTAATCCCAGGACTTTGGGAGGCTGAGGTGGGAGGATCAATTGAAGTAAAAAGTTTGAGACCAGCCTGACCAACATGGGGAAACCCCATCTCTACTAAAAATACAAAAATCAGCCAGGTGTGGTGGTGGGTGCCTGTAATCCCAGCTACTCAGGAGGCTGGCGCAGGAGAATCACTTAAACCTGGGAGGTGTAGGTTGCAGTGAACCGAGATCACCCCACTGCAATCCAGCCAGCGAAACTGTCTAAAATATATATACATATATAATGACTCGTTTTTAAAGGCATTTTTAGTCAACTAGTTTTAAGTATTAAAAACACACTTAATGTAAGTCAGGTACTATGGAATGGTCATAATCAATCGCATATCTTTCTCAGCCTATTTATCTGCCCATACATCTGTAATAGAGATGCGCTGTCAGTGGGTTTACATTTTCCCAGCAAGCAGAATCATAGAACAATAGGGTTTTAGAGCTCTCTCTTGCTTTTATGTAGGCTGTACTTCCCTAACCTTTGCATATGCCAGCATTTCACCTATTTTCTTAAATTGCATGCAATAGCCATGCCATGCCCGCCATTTTGAAAGGGTACTACCTGCCCACCTGGGGTCAGTCCTTGACCCCTACATCAAGATAGACTTCTGGTCATTGTCTTTGGTGTTTCTTTGCCTTTGGTGCCAGCCTGCCCTCCATGGCTGCTAAGCCCGAGCCGTGCCCTGTGGCACCCAGTACCCAACTGTTCCTCTTCTGCTTGTCTCACTCTGTTCCTTCTCTCGGAATGACAACTCAAGCCCTGCCCTTGCCAAATTATCACATTCTACCTTACATACCTTATCCTTCAAAGCCTTCAAATTATTGTTCATATACTCACACGAGTTATATTTATTTGTCTTGTGTCCTCTACTTAATTTGAAATTCTTACAGACACAAATTTAATGTTACTATTTTTCACAGTCAAATGTAATATTACCATATTACTTTCACATGCAAAAGCATGACAATGGGTAGACTTCCCAAACTACGTAAATCCTGCTTTTTAACAGATATTTAAGTCAATATACTGTGAAGAGTCCACTGACTATGGGACACTGTTTGCGTTGCTAAGAAAATTTTCTAAAGGATAATCTTAGGCTATTGATGTTGATTATGTTGTTTGCATACAATGTAGAGATAGAATAAATAAAAGTACAAACAGTGACTTTACTACTTCTTAGTTAACATTCAATTCAAATATTAAAAGTAGACTCACTCAAGAAAAAAATTACACTCTTCTATGTTTTTAATTATCACTGCTTATCTAAACCTTAGATACTAAGAAATGAAGCTAAGAAGAGATTAGCAGCAAACTTCAAAGGTAATAGCAGACGCTTAGCAAGAACATAATTAGATGGTGATTTCACTGACATTACTTACTCAAAACACACTCTAGAGATGATGCAGGGCTTATACATGAAAGTATATAAATGCTTTTGATGGATCACTTCAAGAAACAAAAAGCAGGTTGCAATACCCAGCATATATTTCTCACAAATGACTCCATATGAAAATAAGATAGAAAAATAGCGTCTTGCAAAGCTTTTCAATATTGTAAACAGTAAATGAAATTAACACTTTAGAGATAGTTAAATCTGTAACATATGTGACAAACAGTATATGTTTTAAATACAGAAAAACAGCTTTCCAATACAAAAAAGGAAAGAATATCTTAATAAAATAAATAAATGAACAAAGATACAAATAGGCAATGAACTGAAGAAGAAACACAAACTGCCAAACTGAACACATGTCCAAATTTATTAGGAACCAAAAAATGTAAATGAAAGGAACTATATTATTTTTAAACTCTGAGATTGGCAAAGAAGAATACTAACAGTGCAGGTATAGCACTCTGGAATATCCTTAGTGTGAGAACAAATTACACATCCTCTCTGGAGGACAATTTGGCAACACACAGCCAAACTCTATGCATACACTCTCAGCAATTACACTTAAGAATATATCCCAAGACAATAATTAAACAAATACTCACTCTGTCATGGTTTATAATACAATATTGGACATTACTAGAAATGAACAGAGAGAGGCCTCATTCAACAGACACACTCATATAGTACCATAATGTATTGTTAATTGAAAAAGCAGACTATAAAATGTATGTAGAATATGATTCTAGTTTGTAAAAAGACAAACAAGGAGGAAGGAAGGGGAGGAGAGGGAAAGAGAGTGAAGAAGAGAGGAAAGAAGGTGGAAGGGGGGTGTGTGTGTGTGTGTGTGTATGTGTGTGTGTGTGTGTGTGTGTTGGGATGGGGGAGGTGAGCATTTGCGGTACATGTAAACAGGGAAAATGTGAGGCATGATAATGACCAAGGGTTAACTATACTTGTATGCATAATTTTTCTTTTCCTCTTTATATTTTTCTAGATTGCCCGAATGCCCCCAAAAGCTATTTTCACTATGAAAATAAATTTAAACTATAATCATATTTGCATAACCACTTTATAATTAAAGAGAAATCTTTCAACAAATTCTCCATCCTTATCTTCAGAGGCAGTCATCTATTATTACTAGTTGGGCACAAGAGAACCTTCACACTCACAAAGTGTGTTTCTAAGTATCCCAAACAAACAACAACAACAACAACAACAAAACCTTGCCATGTGTCCACAGAGACCCTTTAAAAATATTCTCCAGTACTTCCCAGTGGGAAGTGCCTCACTGGAGGAAGGGCCTCAAACCTCATTCCATGTATTTGATACTGGTTGGCCAATAAGAATGTGAAGAGTTAAATACCCTTCCAGAATAATTCATGTATGAAATGAACTGGGATAGATACTAATTACATTAGCAAATAGTGCCCAAAGAAAGATTTCTGAGATAACTAGAACTTCAGGAATCAAATACAAACTGAGTTGACATCAAGCTCAGCAACTATAAGAATGAAGTAACACATTCTTCCCTGTGCTCCCTAGATTTGTCTTCTCGCATTGCTCCCAATTTAAGGAAGAAAAAAGCTGTAACAGAAAAATAATAAAACAAAAAGTTTCCATCATTTTAAACAGACATTGTGAATAATTCTACAAAGACACGCTTTGCCTGCTTCTTAACATGTCCAAGAGGTGAAATTGAGCGTATTCTTTTCTTTTCCAAGATTACACATATGGTTTTAATAGATCTTTTATTTCAATTTTCATTTCTTGGCCATCATTTTTTAGATTAAATCTAACAATCCATGTCAGACTCACTTTAAAAACACACAGCCAGACACTTCTATGGGACCTCTCTCATCACTATTTTTAGACTATCCTAGAATTTTACTAATGTCTGTTTCCTCTACAACCCCAGAAAATTAGAATGTTGGTGAAATGTTTACTGTTTTAAAAAAACTAACCAATGTATCTCAGTACTACATAAATCACCTTTTTCTCTCTGAAACTGCCCTGTAAATAGTCACTTGCCACATGGCACAATGGAGACCATGAAAGGTGGCCAAGTCCAAATCAAGACGTGTTATAAGTGTACAAAACACACTGGATTTCAAATACATATATTATATATAATAATTAATAATGTTTATATCAATTACATGTCAAAATGGTATTTGAATATAATGAGTTAAATATAATTTCACCTGCTTCTTTTTACCATTTTGATGTGACTAGCAGAAGATTTAAAGTTACTTATGTGGTTGCATTGTGTTTCTGTTGGACAGTGCTGCTCTGGAATGCTAGTTCATCGTGTTGAGATTCTTATTGCCATTTCTGGAACTCTGCAAATACTGTATATTCTCTTTAAATAGTATGTCTTCATCAGTGACATTAGGCAAGAGGCTTACTCCATCCACCACCCTTTTAAAACACGTGCCACTAGTTACTCCTTTTCCCCAAAATTAAAGTCTGTGCTTACTAGAAGCTTTAGTTCTACTTTAATCTGAGCACTCTGCACCTGTTTTGATCAGTGTTTTCCCCAGAGGTGCTCTGCCCCTTTGTGCCACATACACTTTGGCAGTGGAGCAGCATTACAGTCTGCCAATGCTGGTGGAGGGTGTAACTTTCAGTTTGGGGTTCAAACTCGCTTCCCACAGGGCAAACATACTAAAGCACCACCACAATTCCTGGGCATGACGCATTCATTCCCTGAATTCTCCCAATGCACCGACAGGAATGTTAGCCATCCTGTTAACCATACCTGTCCAAAAGTGGGCTACCGTATCAGTTAGGATTGCTTTCCTAAAAGAAACCCAGTGACCTACCTGGCATAACCAAGGTTGATTTATTTTTCCAACTTAAGAAATCGGTCAGAAGTAAACAGATAAGAGGTGACGCAGTAGCCTTATGATGGGACAACTGTCCCAGCCTCCTCTGTCTTTCTGACCTGCCCTCATGGTCTCAAGATGCCTCTTGAGGGTTCAGACAAAGTTTCTATGTTCCAATCGAGAAAGAAAAAGATGAAGGACAAAAGGGACATGTAGGCTGTTTTTCTTTTTATCAGGAGACTTCTGCTTCCATTATCCGACTGGCCAGAATTGATTTACTTGGTCACCCTAATGACAAGGGAGTCTGGGACAGTATTTTTAACCAGATTCTTATCAGTAAGGAAGAACAGTAAATGGATTTGGGGTAGGCAGTTGTTAATGTGTACCGTAGCTCTATTTTCACGATTATTATTGCAATTTTGTTAGAGAAATAAATGCCCAGGAATAAGGGGATTAAAGAAAAACCCAACAAGATTCACAATCTTAACGTTGGACACAAAGTTGGGAGAATGGAAACTTTGAGAATACATGTCTATTACGTGGATCATTTCATTTTATTGAATTTCCACTTGTTTGAATATTTCTTATAACAACTTTCAGCATTTATCTTTGTGCTAGTAAAAGTATAATCAACCCGCCAATGACATTTTTTCTAAAAGTTTAGTTCATATTATATCAAACAGCTGCTCAGAAAACTTTCTCCACAACTCACAGTCTGCTATCCAATATGGCCTCACTCTACTTTTATAATTTTATTTCCTTCTGTTTCCTTTTATCCAGAGTGGAAGAAAGCAGCCCTCCAATGTGAAAAGGAGTTTCTTCCTGAGTCATCTGCAAAATTCCAAACTCCTGTCACCCATCTGATTCAATACCAAATTCAACATTCCATTCAAATGTATGAAGCACTGTTGTTAATAAGAACCACTGTCTGCTTTTCAATCACTACCACACAACTAGAAGATATTTTTTAAAGACAGAGAAACATAGTTTTAATAGTTCACAAGTATTAAGGCCCACGCCAGGCCAAGCTGAGAATGGGAGAGCTGCCCTGGCTGAGGATGCCACACCCTCAGCTAAGAACCCCTACTCACTCGCTCACTAAGTGACTCACTCCCAAATAAGAGCTCTGCAGAAAGCCTGACTCTAGTTCTTGGTTCAGCAACATTCAAGCTTCTAAAATGTCATATATCTTTATGTCATTGGCAAAAAGTCAGGGCTTCATATGATTAATTCATAAACGTTACTGATCATTATGGGCCCCATAATGGCCCAAGCTTTCCAAAAGCCATCTCTGTTCCACCAAGTGTCTTCTTTCTGTAACACCCACCCCTGTCTATACCAAATGAAACCCTACTCACTCCCCAAGGCTCAATTCGGATTTCACATTTTTCACAAAGCCTTTCCAAATTGCTCTACTGTAACTGTTCTCTATATTGATCAAATATGCACTTTATTTCCATTTCTCTCATGTCATTTGTTTTATTTCTGCCTCTTATTTGTTGACTAGTCCCAGCCTCTCCTACTAGATCCAAAGCTTGACTCTACATTCGTAGCAGAGCGTTTTATACATTTGTTTGCATTGCATTAAACCTGGATTTGTTTTTCCATGTGACAGACAAAAGCAATGGTGCAACATCATTGACTACAGTGTTTTTTAAAGCCTGGTCATAAATTATGACTGTCAAAATAATAATCAGCACATTGCTTTCCATTTTGAGATCCAAAGAAAATTATTACAAATATATGAAGGATGTCCTATGGCTTTGAGCAGGAAGGAAAGACTGCCTACCAGTGTCTACACAAGGCATTCACTACTCCACTATGCAGCCCATAGGTCTCCACATAAATTCAGCAGCACAATCCAGTTACACAAAGATTCTTGAGCATCTGCAAAGGATGAATAGACTTCCTGAACTCAAAAATTGGGACCTGGAATTTTTATGCCATTCCAGGTGATTTCTCATTTAAAATATAGCTTTGATTGGATGCAGTGGCTCACTCTTGTAATCCAGCACTTTGGGAGGCCGAAGCAAATGGATTGCTTGAGCCCAGGAGTTTTGAGACCAACCTGGGCAATACAGTGAGTTCCGCCTCTACAAAAAATACAAAAATTAGCTGGGCATGGTGGTGCATGCCTGTAGTCCCAGCTCTGCAGGGGGCTGAGGTGGGAGAATAGCTTGAGCCCAGGAAGCGGGATTTGCAGTGAGCCAAGACTGTACCACTGCACTCCAGCCTGGGTGACAGAGTAAGACCCTGTCTTTAAAAAAAAAAAAATCTTTTTAATTGGATCAAGGAGCATACTTATTTAGTAAATCTGATATGTGTTCCAATTAAGGAACTGTTCAGTATAAAAAGGTGGGGTGATAAGAGTTGACATTTTAAGAAACTAAGAGCAGAAGCTAAGAAGGGTAATAAGAGGGGCGAAAAAAAAGTTGGAAAAAGGCTGGGCACAGTGGCTCACACCTATAACCGCAGCACTTTGGGAGGCTGAGGCAGGCGGATCACAAGGTTAGGAGTTTGAGACCAGCATGGTCAACATAGTAAAACCCCGTCTCTACTAAAAATACAAAAATTATCTGGGTGTGGTGGTGGGCACCTGTGATCCTAGCTACTCGGGAGGCTGAGGCAGGAGAACTGTTTGAACCCGGGAGGTGGTGGTTGCAGTGAGCTGAGATCACACCATTGCACTCCAGCCTGGTCAACAAGAATGAAACCCCATTTCAAAAAAAAAAAAGTTGGAAAAAATCCATCTTACTGGCAAAAAAGTAACAGTATTATATTTTTGCAAATGCAGGTTGTGTGTGATAATGTATCTCTTTTTCTTCCTTCTGCCTTAGGTCTCAGAGGCTAACATGCTGTTCTAGAAAAACTATATAATGACTTTTTCCTGACTGGTTTGAAAAACTGATTTTGTTCTCACTAGAGGGATATGCAAAGCTTTAAAAAGTCTATAGAATGATTAAGGGAAAATAGATGTAAGTGCCAGGATCCTGTTGAAAGGATCAAGGAAGGTCTAACTCCAAGAAAGTCCTCTTAACATTATATTTTCATTTCTATGAATTCTATCTGGTTTCATTTCAAATCTTTGTCATATTCTCAAAGTTCATTTTATTTCTTTAAATATATTAAACAGACATATTTTACATTCTGAAGCAGACCACTCCAAACTCTGCAGTCTATGTGGAACTGATTCTATAGTGTGTTTTTTTAATTAATTATTACTCATGGTAGTTTATTTCTTTATGTGTTGGGGGTGAGAGGAGTCCTCTACTGCGGGTTCACGGTCATTAAATTTTATTTGTTGGAATTTATTAAGGTCTAGATTTAAATTGTGTTCTTCCAGAGAGATTTCCCTTTCCTTCTACCAGGAGCTGGGAGTACTGCCAATCTAAGACCACTTTCAACTGAACATTCAACTTGACCTGCAGGTAGTATGAACTCAAACCCAAAGCCTACCTTCATGCAGGCTTAGTGTTAGTAATTCTCATGGGGGACTTTTCCTTTCCATTTCACCCACAACCAAAGCAGAGACAGTGACATATGTCCCCATCATTCCCTCTCCAGAGATTCTTTCTACTTCTTCCACTTGGTATTAACCATTTGGGGTGCTGACTCTATGTGGGAGCTCTGATGTGACCTCTACCCTGTCTTGGGCTCTGTTCCCTGTGCCCCCTACACATGCCTGGTTAAAACCCACACTTTGGGTCTTTAGAGGTCAACAGATATCACAGGGACCAAGGCTTGTTCCAGTGGTCACTTACCCTCCTCACACATAGTGTCTTGTCATTCCTACCCTCCAAGGAATTCCCTTACATTTCTGCCCGCTCCGCCACACTTTCAAAACTACTTTTTATAAAATATGTTTTATCTAGCATGTTCAGGCTTGCTTTCCTAGGCAGGGTCTCTCTTAACATCTAGTCTGTCATACAGCTAGAACCAGAACTCTTCCATCCAGAGATTTGCATAGAGGCTGTAAACAGTCCCATGTGGCATGTCAATATCCAAATAACAGGCTTCAATTTAACCTCTAAAATCAGTGTAAAGTTTAGCTATGTATATTTTTCTTTTACCTCAATGCTATACTGTTTAAATATGGTGTGTGTGTGTATCACATATTCTAATTTTTACATAACTATTTTATATAATTATGCTTAATAATTATATTCCTATTTTCTTATTTCTCGAAGCATGTACCTGTACTTGTTCCATGTAATCACACCTACAGCACATGGCCTCTACCAGTGACCTTTAAAAACTAATTCACAAAGCCAAAGGTAAGTTATGCTAAAACCTAACTAGTCTTATTACCTATTTCTGGAGCCTCTGCTCAAGAGTAAGAATTTAAGGAAAAATAAGTAATATTATAAAACAAAGTTACTATCATAATTGTCATTTTTAAGGTGCCTCTCATGATACGGCACATTAGTATTCAGAAACATCACAATACCTACGCCTTCCATAACATATCATCTACATGATCATAACACGTGAAAAACTGTAATCCAGAAGCAAACATCTTTAATAATTTTTAAAATGTTTACAGTATAGGTAGAATACAAAGTATATTTATAACCTCTCTTGTTCCAAAATGAATTGAAACTGAAACCTACTAATATATTTTACAAATTGATTTAAAATGATAGTTGAAACAAAGTAAGTTAATGAAAAAATATCCAAATATTTTTAACATTTTCATCTCAAACATTAGTACAAATACCTAATACATGCAGGGCTTAAAACCTAATGATGGGTTGACAGGTGCGGCAAACCACCATGGCACATGTATGCCTATGTAACAAACCTGTATTTTCTGCACATGCTTCTGAAAATTTTTTGTTCTACTTCCTTGTTTCAAAATGGGCCTATGATTAAGAGAACAAATATTTTAATATTTCTCTGTCAATGTACAAATCTCACTCTCCAAAGTTTACAACCAAATGTTTTGCATCATTATCACACACACTTGCTACCACCTACAGAAGGAACAAAAGCTGTACACTCTATAAAATTACCAATTGTATGTGGCAATGTTATTTTATCCACATTTCTAAAACCTGTTACAAATGAAAAAAAGATTAAAAATCATTTCTGCAGGTCTAAACAATGACACCAAAATATGACTATTTTTCCAATTTGGACCTTTGTTAATGTATGAATACCAAAGCACGCTAGTTAGTCTTCCTGTTTAACCACAAACATGTCAGGTCTGTTTGGAGTTATGTTGAATTTGGAAAAGACATATATGTGAATGGTAACAGCTTAAAGGTTTTAGAATAAAGCCTACATTTGTAGGTTGCCACAAATCTTAGCTGAAAATTGGATGAACTACATATATGTTACTTAGAGAGGCTGGATATATTGAAATGTTCACAGATCGAGGTATCAGAAAAGTTGAGCTTCTGATTATTTTTGAAAAATCATTTAGCTGCTCAAGACTTTGCTTTCTAATCTATGGAACTGTCCCGCATGACCTCAAAGCCCCTTCAGCTCTCACATTCGAGAATTCTGAATCTATGGCATGTATAACAATTGAAGGTAGACTTTCCACCCCATTCTCTGAGCAGAAGGAATGCTCCAGTCTTCTGACTGGGGTTCATACATTCTTATACCAGGTTAAATGACAAGAGCATGTCAAAATAAGAATCAGAATGCAAGGATTTATCATCCTTTGTGAGCCACATTCTTATCCTCAACACTCAGCAACAGGGCTTAGAGTGCTCAACATTTTGATGCAATAATGACAATGCAGTTCACCAAACAAGGCCAAGCTCAGTGGTTTCCAGGAAACTGAAAAGAGAAAGAATGTGGATAGAAATAGTAGAGACTTCAAATAATGAAGAAAATGAAGTTCAAACTGAGAATCAAAATGAGACACAAAAAAGACCTAAAAAGTGTGGTCAATGCATTTGGAGTGACCTGAACCAGGGAAAGCTTTTCCTAACAATACTAACAAAACATCTTTGAGAGTATTTTATCATTAGTGGGATCAATAGGTTAAGATCAGATTGACGATTCTTTATTTAAAATGCAAAAACTAAAATTGAATTCTTTTCATTTGTGAAAGGTAGAATCATTATACTACTTCATCACAGGCATTTTTACCTAACCCTAGAAGTCAAAAATGATCTTTATTAAAAAAAAAACAAAAAATCTTTATTGTCAAAATGGAACACTGACACCTCTGAGAAATGAGACAAATCATGAATTATTGTTACTATTCATTTAAATTACTCAAAAAGCCCATGTTAATGGATTAAAATGTCTTTAAATAAAACAATGAAATAATAAAATTGCCTCAATTATTGTTCCTCTTTCTTTAAGAATAAAGGCAACTGAATAGAAAGTAAAAAAATTATCTCATAAAAGTAAGTTATAGCACATATTCCACTTCCCTTCAGGTTGTTTGTATATATGTGCAAATATGCTTATATTTATATATATATATATTTTTTTATATAAAACATAGTTGATATGTTATAGCTTAAATGTTTATTTTTATGTTTTGTATCATATATTTTCAATTAAAAGTCCTATATTGGCCAGCCACAGTGGCTTACGCCTATAATCCCAGCACTCTGGAAGGCCAAAGCAGGCAGATGACTTGAGGTTAGGAGTTCAAGACCAGCCTGGCTAACATGGAAAAAACCCCCATCTCTCCTAAAAATACAAAAATTAGCCCAGTGTGGTGACATAGGCCTGTCGTCCCAGCTACCCATAAGGCTAAGGAAGGAGAATGGCTTGAACCTGGGAGGCAGAGGTTGTAGTGAGCTGAGATCACGCAACTGCACTCCAGCCTGGGCGACAGAGCAAGACTCAGTGTCAAAAAAAAAAAAAAAAAAGCTGGAGGATCCAAGATGGCCAAATAGGAGCAGCTCTGGAGTGCAGTTCCAGTGAGAACAATGCAGAGGGTAAGTGATCACTGCATTTCCAAACGAGTTATTACTGCCCACAGACCAGGAGATTCCCAGGCTGAAAAGTGCCACAAGTTTCCAGCACAGCTGTTTCAGCCAGTGCCGCGGGTCTCTGCACAACACCTCACACAAATCTGGATGGCCATTTCAACTAGCACCAGGAACACCTGGGAGACAGAGCCACTCATTCAACTGAAAAAAGGGGGGCTGAAACAGGGAGCCAGGTGATATGGCTCAGCAGGTCCCACCCCCACAAAGACCAGCAATCTGAAACGCTCTGGATTGAGAGTTTCACAGCAAGTGCAGCTGGACCTGGGACATTCCAGCTCTGTGGGGGGAAGGGCATCTGCCATTACCAAGGCAATCCGCCAATACCGAGGCAGTCCGCCATTATCGAGGCAGTCTGCTGTTACTAAGGCAGTCCACCATTACCGAGGCAGTCCACCATTACCGAGGCAGTCCACCACTACCGAGGCAGTCCACCACTACCGAGGCAGTCCGCCATTACTGAGGCACTCCACCATTAATGAGACAGACCGCCACTACTGAGGCAGTTCTAACTATACCTCTGTAAACAAAACCACAAGGAAGTTCACACAGCAGCTGGGCAGAGCCCACTGCAGCTCAGCAATGCCTCTGCTGACAGACTGTGACTATGGTACCTCCTTGCTGGGCAGGACATCTCTGAAAAAAGGCAGCAGCACATCAGGAACTTAGAAATAAAGCCCCACCTTCCCAGGACAAAGCACCTGGAAAAATGGGCAGTTATGAGTTCCACTGGAGCAGACTTAAATGTACCTGCACAGCAGCTCTGAACGAAACAACAGAGCTCACAGCTCAGCACTTGAGTTCCTATAAGGGACAGACTGTCTCCTCAATTAGCTCCCTGACCCCTGTATATCCAAAGAGACATCTGATAAAGGAGAGCTCAGGCTGACATCTGGCAAGTAGCCTTCTGGGACGAAGATAACGGAAGAAGAAACCAGCAGCAACCCTTATAGTTCTGCAGCCACTGCAGGTGATCCCCAGGCAAGCAGGGTCTGGAGTAGACCTCCAGCAGTCCCACAGCAGAGGGGCCTATTAGAAGGAAAACTACAAAAAAAGAAAGAAACAACTTGAACGCCAACAAAAAGGACATCCACTCAGAGACCCCATCTGAAAGTCACCAACTACAAAGACCACAGGTAGATAAAGCCACAAAGATGGAAAGAAACCAGCCCAAAAAGGAAGAAAACAGCAAATCCATAATGCCTCTCCTCCTCCAAGGGATCACAACTCCTCACCAGCAAGGGAACAAAGCTGGATAGAGAATGAGTCTGATGAATTGACAGAAACAGGCTTCAGAAGGTGGGTG
>NW_016107385.1:2146119-2158135 GCF_001604975.1 Cebus imitator
GATATCAGAGATTGAAGATCAACTCAATGAAATAAAATGAGAAGGCAAGATTAGAGAAAAAAGAGTGAAAATAAATGAACAACACCTCCGGGATATATGGGATTATGTAAAAAGACCTAATCTACATTTGATAGGTGTACCTGAATATGACAGAGAGAATGAATCCAAGCTTGAAAACAATCTGCAGGATATTATCCAGGAGAACTTCCCCAACCTAGCAAGGCAGGCCAATATTCAAGTCCAGGAAATACAGAGAACACCACAAAGATATTCCTCAAGAAGAGCAACCCCAAGGCACATAATCATCAGATTCACCAGGGTTGAAATGAAGGAAAAAATGCAGCCAGAGAAAAAGGTTGGGTTACCCAAAAAGGGAAGCCCATCAGACTCACAGCAAATCTCTTGGCAGAAACCATACAAGCCAGAAGAGAGTGAGGGCCAATATTCAACATCTTTAAAGAGAAGAACTTTCGACCTAGAATTTCATATCCAGCCAAACTAAGCTTCATAAGCGAAGGAGAAATAAAATCCTTTACGGACAAGCAATTGCTAAGACATTTCGTCACCACCAGGCCAGCCTTACAAGAGCTCCTGAAAGAAGCACTAAACATAGAAAGGAACAACCAGTACCAGCCACTCCAAAAATGTACCAAATAGTAAAGAGCATCGACACAATGAAGAAACTGCGTCAACTAACAGGCAAAACAACCAGCTAACATCAAAATGGAAGGATCTAATTCACACATAACAATATTAACCTTAAATTTAAATAGGCTAAATGTCCCAATCAAAAGACACAGACTGGCAAATTGGATAAAAAGTCAAAACCCATCAGTGTGCTGTATCCAGGAAACCCATCTCACGTGCAAGGACACACATAGACTCCAAATAAAGGGATGGGGGAAGATTTACCAACAAAAGGGAGAGCAAAAAAAGGCAGGAGTTGTAATCCTAGTCTTTGATAAAATAGACTTTAAACCAACAAAGATCAAAAGGGACAAAGAAGGGCATTACATAATGGTAAAACAATCAATGCAACAAGGAGAGCTAATGATCCTAAATATATATGCACCCAATACAGGAGCACCCAGATACATAAAGCAAGTTCTTAATGACCTACAAAGAGACTTAGACTCCCATACAACAGTAGTAGGAGACTTTAACACCCCACTGTCAATATTAGACAGATCAACAAGACAGAAGATTAACAAGGATATCCAGGACTTGAACTCAGATCTGGACCAAACAAACCTAATAGACATCTATAGAACTCTCCACCCCAAATCCACAGAATATACATTCTTCTCAGCACCACATCGTACCTACTCTAAAACTGACCTCATAATTGGAAGTAAATCACTCTTCAGCAAATGCAAAAGAATGGAAATCATAACAGCCTCTCAGACCACAGTGCAATCAAATTAGAATTCAGGATTAAGAAACTAACTCCAAACTGCACAACTTCATGAAAACTGAACAACTGTCTCTTGAATGTTGACTGGATAAATGATGAAATGAAGGCAGAAATAAAAATGTTCTTTGAAACGGACAAGAACAAAGATACAATGTACCAGAATCTCTGGGACACATTTAAAGCAGTGTCTAGAGGAAAATTTATACCAATCAATGCCCACATGAGAAGCAAGGAAAGATCTAAAATCGACAACCTTTCATCAAAATTGAAAGAGCTAGAGGCAAGATCAAAAAAACTCAAAACCTAGCAGAAGACAAGAAATAACTAAAGTCAGAGCAGAACTGAAGGAGATAAGAGACACAAAAAACCTTTCAAAAAATCAAGAAATCCAGGAGCTGGTTTTTCTGAAAAGATCAACAAAATAGACCACTAGTCAGATTAATAAACAAGAAAAGGGAGAAGAATCAAGTAGATGCAATAAAAACGATAAAGGGGATATCACCTCAGATTCCACAGAAATACAAACTACCATCAGACATTACTACAAACAACTCTATGCACATAAACCAGTAAACCTGGAAGAAATGGATAAATTCCTGGACACTTGCACCCTTCCAAGCCTAAACCAGGAAGAAGTTGAAACCCTGAATAGACCAATAAAAAGGGCTAAACTTGAGGCAGCAATTAAGGGTCTACTAACCAAAAAAAGCCCAGGTCCAGACGGGTTCACAGCCGAATTATACCAGACACACAAAGAGGAGCTGGTACCACTCCTTCTGAAACTATTCCAAACAATCCAAAAAGAGGAAATCCTCTCCAAATCATTTTATGAGACCAACATCATCCTGATACCAAAACCCGGCAAAGACTCAACAAGAAAAGAAGACTTCAGGCCAATATCCATGATGAACATAGATACAAAAATCTTCAACAAAATATGGGCAAACCGATTGCAACAGCACATCAAAAAGCTTGTCCACCATGATCAAGTAGGCTTCATCCCAGGGATGCAAGGCTGGTTCAACATACACAAGTCTATAAACATAATCCACCACATAAACAGAATCAAAGACAAAAACTACATGATTATCTCAATAGCTGCAGAGAAGGCCTTTGACAAAATTCAACAGCACTTTATGCTAAAAACTCTCAGAAAACTAGTTGTTGACGGAATGTATCTCAAAATAATAAAAGCTATTTACGACAAACCCACAGTCAATATCATACTACATGGGTAAAAACTGGAAGTATTCCCTTTCAAATCTGGCACTAGACAAGGATGCCTTCTCTCACCACTCCTATCAATATAGTATTAGAAGTTCTAGCCAGAGCAATCAGGCAAGAAAAAGAAATAAAGGGTATTCGATTAGAAAAGGAGGAAGTCAAATTGTCTGTATTTGCAGACGACATGATTGTATATTTACAAGACCCCATCATCTCAGCCCAAAATCTCCTGAAACTGATAAGCAACTTCAGCAAAGTCTCAGGATACAAAATCAATGTGCAGAAATCACAAGCATTCCTGTACACCAATAACAGACTTAAAGAGAGCCAAATCAACAACGAACTGCCATTCACAATTGCTACAAAGAGAATAAAATACCTAGGAATACAACTAACAAAGGATGTAAAGGACCTCTTCAAGGAGAACTACAAACCACTGCTCAAGGAAATAAGAGAGACACAAACAGATGGAGAAACATTCCATGCTCATGGTTAAGAAGAATCAATATTGTGAAAATGGCCATATTGCCCAAAGTAATCTATAGATTCAACACTATCCCCATCAAGCTACCTATGACCCTCTTCACAGAACTGGACAAAACCACCTTAAACTTCATATGGAACCAAAAGAGAGACCACATGGCCAAAACAATCCTACACAAAAAGAACAAAGCTGGAGGCATCACACCACCTGATTTCAAGCTATACTACGAGGCTACAGTAATCAAAACAACATGGTACTGGTACCAAAAGAGAGATATAGACCCCTGGAACAGAACAGAGGCCTCAGAGGTAACGCCACACATCTACAACCATCTGATCTTTCACAAACATGACAAAAACAAGCAATTGGGGAAAGGATTCCCTGTTTAACAAATGGTGTTGGGAAACTGGCTAGCCAAATGCAGAAAACAGAAACTGGACCCCTTCCTTACACCTTACACTAAAATTAACTTCAGATGGATTAAAGAGCTAAACGTAAGACCTAACACTATAAAAACCCTAGAAGAAAACCTAGGCAAAACCATTCAGGACATAGGCATAGGCAAGGACTTCATGACGAAAACACCAAAAGCATTGGCAACAAAAGCCAAAATAGACAAATGGGATCTAATTAAACTCCAAACCTTCTGTATAGCAAAAGAAACAATCATTAGAGAGAACTGGCAACCAACAGAATGGGAAAAAAATTTTGCAATCTTTCCATCTGACAAAGGGCTAATATCCAGAATCTACAAAGAACTAAAACAGATTTACAAGAAAAAAACAAACAAACCCATTCAAAAGTGGGCAAAGGACATAAGCAGACACTTTTCAAAAGAAGACACATATGAGGCCAACTAACATATGAAAAATTGCTCATCATCACTGGTCATTAGAGAAATGCATATCAAAACTACATTGAGATACCATCTCATGCCAGTTAGAATGGCAATCATTAAAAAATCTGGAGACAAGAGATGCTGGAGAGGATGTGGAGAAATAGGAACACTTTTACACTGTTGGTGGGAGTATAAATTAGTTCAACCATTGTAGAAGACAGTGTGGCTACTCCTCAAGGATCTAGAAATAGAAATTCCATTTGACCCAGCAATCCCATTACTCGGTATATACCCAAATGATTATAAATCATTCTATTATAAAGACACATGAACATGTATGTTCACTGTGGCACTGTTTACTATAGCAAAAGACCTGGAACCAACCCAAATGCCCATCGATGATAGATTGGACAAGGAAAATGTGGCACATATACACCATGGAATACTATGCAGCCATGAAAAACGATGAATTCATGTCCTTTGTAGGGACATGGATAAATGTGGAAATCATTCTCAGCAAACCTACACAAGAACAGAAAATCAAACACCGCATGTTCTCACTCATAGGCAGGTGTTGAACAATGAGAACACATGGACACAGGGAGGGGATCATCACACAGTAGGGTCTGTTGGGGGGAAATAGGGGCGGGACAGCGGGGGCAGGTAAGGAGGTTGGAGAGTGATAACATGGGGAGAAATGCCAGATACAGGTGACGGGGAATGGAGGCAGCAAATCACATTGCCATGTATGTACCTATGTAACAGTCCTGCATGCTCTGCACATGTACCCTAGAACCTAAAGTGTAATAAAAAAAATTTTTTTAATTCACACTTCTTTGAAACAAGTGAATTGGCACTTTCTTAGTTCTAGAGTACTGTGAGCTTTCTCCATTGTTGAAATAAATTGGCCACGAGAGATTGAGACTACGAAAAAAAAAATTCTTCTATTGACCAGATCCATGTACCTGTCATTTTTATCATCCCACCACAGTATTAAAAGGGCTAATATTATGTAAGTTGCACTGACATTCCCCTCTTCGAGAACATTTATTTCCTGGGTTTTTTTGTTGTTTGGTTTCCTTGGGCATTATTACTTTGAAAATATTCCTAAAAGTAGAATTATACAGGTCAAAAAGATGAATCATGTTATACATTTATTTTATACATGTTATACATTTATTTATTAACAACATGATGAATCATGTTGTTACATTTATTGACCAATTGTTTTCCAGGAGAAAAAATAACCCATTCAAAAAGCTACCAATAATGTCCAAATATCGCTGTCCCAATCTTTACACCACTCTCACTGACACATAATTATATCACACTTGTCATTCTTTTGACTGGCCTAACAGGTCTATCTAGTTCCTACAGGTTGTTTGAATATGAATTTTAATTGCTGATAAGGCTGAATATTATTCCTTGTGATGACTCACTCTTTTTCTCTAAATACATAAAAACCACTTATTGAGATGCAATAAGCAATGATCCCATGTACACATAGATGCTTTCCACATTTTTAAACATTGATTTATTTCTATTTATAGACACAACACATGTATGTTACAGAAAGTCTGAGATATAAAGAAAAGCATAAGAAATAATATAAAAATCACCCATAATCCCAACACACTTTCTCCTCTAAATAGTGTGTGTTATAAAAAGTTAATTTCCTTTCTTCATCTCCCCATTCATCTCAATGCCCCACTAAAAGTAATCACTGTTAAGCATTTGTTATATGTATATTGTTCCAGGATTTTCCTATGGCTCTTTTTATAAAAATAGAATCATACTAATCGTCGTCTTCTGCAAAAGGCTCTTTTTCCTTAATACTCTATCACAGACATCTTTTCAAGATATATAGACCTACCTCATTCTTCTGATAGGCAGATGGTGTTCTATTCTGTGTCTGTATAGTAAGTTATGAAACTGGGTCAAAGTGAGGCAAAAGGGTCCCAGCTGATACCTGAGGTATATATATTACATTTGTTTCTTGTTTTCAGTTACGGTCTCATAGGTACCTGCCACCAGTTCCCTTGCCCCCTTGATCTTTCACTGCAATCACCCAACCTCTCCTCAGCCTTGCCTCACTCATCAACCCTCATCTCTAACTTTGGTGGACTGCTGAGGGCTGTCAGAGCAACCTTTCAGCCTTGCTGACTGGCTCCATTTCACAGGAGGGTTTCCAACCTCACCTGGGCTACCTAACTGTTTACCATTGCTTTTTCTCATTCTCCAGTTCCTTGCTCTCTTCTTCAATCCCAATTCTACCCTCTCACTCTGACCATATGGAGTGGTCACTAATTTACAGGGTAAGTAGAGAACATTCAAGCCTGGCCTCTCCCACCTTCTCTTCATCTCTCAGCCTGACTCTCTTGGCCACCCTTCCTTTCTTTCAACCTGAGTCAGGGAAAGGGTACCTTGATTCTTCTCCAAGGCTTACCCCTCCCTCCGTCTTCAACTTTCCCCTTCCCCCCTTATCCTAGAAACAAGCTTATATAAATGCCATATTAATAATGTTAACAGTAAAAACGGTATCACATTTTATTTAACAACAAAAGAAAAATCATGAAAAGAAAAGCAAGTCCCAGAAAGGCAGTACTAGCATAGTTGTTAAACACGAACCATTTGAATCCTATCTTTTCCACTTACTAGCTGTATAACTTTAAGGAATTAGGCAACCTCTCTTTTGCTCCATTTCTTCATCTATAAAATGAGGAGTGTGGTATTTACCTCACAGAGCAGTTGTGATGGTTAAATAATTTAGTATCTGTAAAATACTTGGGACAGTGCCTGGCTCATAGTTGGTATTCAATAATTGTTCTTATCTACTCATGTATTTTTCTTTTCCACTTGGATAACAACCAGTTTTGACATTTATCATATCCCTTTAAGTGTAGCCAAACTTCAGAAGGCACTGGAATGATACAACATTTCTTAAAGGACCCAGGTTTTGAGTCAAAAATTAAATAATGGTAGAGATGTGGTAGAAAAGAACAGATGCACGTTCAAGGTATGTGATAAATGGCCAGTGTCTTAGTGTCTGTGTGGACTGCTATAACAAAATAATGGTATTTTGGGTGGTTTATACACAAGAAAAATTTATTTCTCACAGTTCTAGAAGCTGGGAAATCCAAGATCGAAGAGCTGGCAGGTTTGGTGCCTAGAAAGGGCCCATTTCCTTATTGATAGGGGTAACATGTCCTCACCTGGTAAAAGGGGCAAATGAGCTCCCTTGGATCTGTTTTATACGGGCACTAATTTCACTCAGGAGGGCTTCACTGACATGACCTCATCACTTCCCCAAAAGCCTCACCTCCTAATGCTATCACCTTGGGATTAGGATTTCAACAGGGATTCTCTGGGGACACAAATATCCAGACCACAGCAGTCAGAAATCAGGAGAATGGATCGTGGGGAGCGGCAGGTCTAGTCTGCCTTGGATTGGCAGATATGGGGTGAGAGGAAGTACCAACAGTTTTCAAAACCGATCAAACCACAAACATTTCATTTATCACATCGAATTTGCAACGTACCATCGTTACCACAACAATGACTGCCACAAGCCCCCATACACTCATTCCCACTTCCACTTCATCCCATCAACAGAATCAGGAAAATCCCTCTGAAAATAGAAACAGAGGTCTCCCTGAAATATAACACCCATGAGATTTCCCATGCAAAGCAAATAGAAATGAGCTATAAAAGAAGCACCATGTATTAGTTCCCTCTAGATCTGCTGCCTAACTCAGTAGGTGGCCCTGATCTCCATCAGGCTCTGTGTCAGTGCTGCTATCTGTGGCCTGCAGGTGGTAAGGACAGTTCAACTGGGCTTGATCACCAGGTGTGAAGGTGGGATTGTTGTACACTCTCAGGGGCTCTTGAAAGGGATCACATTTTAAAATCACTCACCTGATGCTTACTCCACAAAGAAGTATATTAAGTGGAATAATGAGAGACAGGAGTGACTGGAGACAAGAAATCCTATAAAAACCAGGTTATAAGTGGCTAAGGCATGAGGTGACAACACTGAGAGAAGGGTGATAAAAGCAGGGACAAAAAAAGGTTTTGAGTCATAAGAAACTCAGGAGGATATGGCAACAAATTAGTCATATTGGTTAAAACTCAAAGAGGCTTGAAGATCATCATCATCATCACCCAAGATGACAGAGTTTAGTAGGAGACCAAAGGGGTTACTGCAGGTAATTACTGCAAGACCACAGTCACAAGCTCAGCCTTGACATCGTTAATTTTAGGTAAAATCCAGCTGAAAACATGCAATGGGTAGCTGGAAAATCATAATATTATAGAGCATTTCTAATAGGTTCAGAGTATCAATCAGCTCACAATTTGGTTCCTTTAAGAGTTTTCACTCATCAGTAATGACATGTCTTGATGTTAAGCAAGAAAAACATGAAGTAGGCTAAGAAAGATTTGGAATGCATTAAAACTAATTAATTATTAATAACATGTTAGTGATTATGAACAAAAAGTGGGAGAATTTAATCCTGTAAGTTCAAAACATAAGGATGATTTTAGGGAGAAATACGAAATCTTTCCACAAAAAGTGAATATTTGTGTCACTGTCAGAGTATTAGGATTATGGATTATTATTCTGCCTTCAGATAGTATCTTATACACTATCTGAAGTCAGACTATGTTTTATAAGTTATTTAACGTTTTATATCATATAAATTGCTTAAGAATAATATCAAAGTCCTATGAATTATATTTTTAGCTTTTATTTACATTGTTAGTGGCAAATTCACATGGCTGATTTAACACATGAGAACAGTCATAAAACAATCAAAAGAGACTGAAACCTTTTTTGGTACAATTGTTGGTTACAATTAAACTTTAAATAAGAGAGATGGTCAGGTGTGGTGGCTCACATCCATAATCCTGGCGCTTTGGGAGGCTGAGGCGGGCAGGTCACTTGAGCCCAGGAGTTCGAGACCAGCCTAAACAACATAGTGAGACCCAGCCTCTATTTTTTCTTAAAAAAATTAGTTTAAAAAAAAAACCAGAAAGACTTACCACATTTTCCTTCATCTTTCTCAGCTTTTCATCAATCTCTCTCAGCCGATTATGCAGATCCCGTTGCTCTTTGGTGTTCCTAAGTACCTTTTCTCCTGGAGTTATTTCCATATTTCTTTCACCATCAAGGTCAGGTTCCTAATTAAAGACACACACACACACATCATTCCCAGGCTGGATATGTGCTGTCACATACTACCTCAAAGCAACTGAGCCTTGAGATCAGCTTTGCCTCTCAAACAATATTTCTTCCCTTCAAATCAATATTTATAATGTTCTGAAGTCTTCCCATTTTAGGAGGTAAAGGTCCAACTGTACATAAAACAAGTAGGAAAACAAACCCAACTTCTGCAATCATCTGGGAAGCAGGAGACTTCCTGCTTCTCACTTCCTGGAAGTGAAAAGAGCTGGGACCAGGAAACAGGAACCTGGGTTCTGGTCCCTGCTCTGATACCTACCAGTTTGAGACCTTAGGCTCTTCTCTAAATTTCAAGTTCACCATGTATAAATAATAAGAAAAAAAGGCCCTGCCCGTCCATATTATTAGAGGCAGCTGTGTAATAATGGGAAGAAAACTGGACTTGGCAAGGTCAGGAGTTTTGAATCTTCATCCTGCCTGGTTCCTGACCAGACTGACCTTAGAAAAATGAATTAACCCCTCTGAGCTTCAGTTTCATAATCTGTAAAATGATAATAATAATGATAAATCTAGGCTAAAAATCATCACAGTATGTAGTAGGCATGCAACAAATCTTAATGCCAAACAAACGTGAGCTGAATATGTACTTTGAAAAGAATAAGTATTATATAACGAAAGTACTTCATTATTACCTGCAATATTTATATTGACAGAAACATATTTTCCCTAAGTTAATGTTATTTCTGGGTGATAAAAATGGGCATTTCTTGATAGGAATTTCACCCTGTATCTAAGATTAAACTTCCTTTCTTGCACACATCTGCTCTGTGTTGCCATATAAGTAATGGGCAGGAATGGCATTTTTGAAATCACTCAAGCCATAATGCTGCTACTCCCTCATTCCTTACAGAGAGATGGTCACCAGGAATCTCACTACCTCGTTGCCGATCCCTAATAACTCTCTAATCACGGCACTTGTTTCTTTCTCACTGTCTTAGTTCAGATATCCTCATCATTCACCAGTAGTTTTTAAACTCCAGTGAGCTTCAGAATTATCTCCAGAGCCCATGAAAAAATGCAAAGAACCAGCCTCCACCCAGGAGATTCTGATTCAAAAAGTAAAGACAGGACAGGCACGGTGGCTCACACCTGTAACACCAACACTCCAGGAGGCCAAGTCAGGAGGATCCCTTGAGCCTGGGCAACAGAGTGAGACCCAATATCTACAAAATTAAAAAAATTAGCCAGGCACAGTAACAGTGGCCTAGAGTCCCAGGCACTTGGGAGGCTGAGGAGGGAGGATCACTTGAGCCTGGGAGGTTGAGGCTGCAGTGAGCTGTGATCACACCACTGCACTCCAGACTGGGCAACAGAATGAGACTCTGTCTCAAAAAAAAAAGGGCTAAGGACTAATAAACTTATGCACACCTATGTGGCCCCAATCATGTCAGTGTCACCACCAGAGACATCACTCACCACCTGTGGAAGTCCAACCTGCAGAACCTGACTTAACGACGGATGAATGAATGCATTCTCACACCATTACAGTGATTCAAATGGACTAGGGATGGCCATCAGCTACTTTCAGAGGATGAAATGCCAACCTGCCTCAATAAAACCTTTTGGCCTTCCAAAAGGTTTGAGACTATAATCTATAACTTTCCCTAAGTATTTTCTGTAATATTTTGCCACCACTCGAAGTGAATATCAACACACCTATTTGAAATTCAAGAACTACTAACTTATGTTGCTGCTGGAGCTTCCTGGCTGGTCTTGATGCTACGAGTCACCCTGTTCACTCCACTGCAGGGAAGTCGCAGAACAAGGTGCAAAGTCTTCATGCTCTAGGCCCTGTTGGTCTCTTCAGTCTCATTTCCCACTGCTTGAGACTCAGACTCAAACGTGCGGCAATATTCACTACTACTAGTTCCTCCCATTCCAACCCTCCAACTCCTTGTGGAGACTCCTACCCATTTTGAGCCCAATTCAAGCATATTCCCTGACATACCCACAAAGAACAAATTATTCTCTCAGCCACACCACATGTTCCTTTATTACACTTACCACACTGTTGCTGCCCAGACAGTGACATGGCTGGCCCTATTCTCTATGTCCCAATGCAAACTATAATCCCAAAGCTGTATAAGCACTGGCCAATGGACTATAATTTTGATTTTCAAAACTTTGATCAAACTAGTAATGAATTTCAGTAAGATTCATATTGTATACGATTCTACCAAGCAAATTACTAAAAGAGTGCATCAATTTCAAGAAGTGATTATTTTATATTTGACTTCATTTCTCACTTCTGGTAGCTTTCAATCTCTAGAAGCATCCTAATATGGTTTGGATCTGTGTCCCTACCAAATCTCATGTAAATTGTAATCCCCAGTGTTGGAGGTGGCCTGGTGGGAGATGACTGGGTCATGGAGGTGGAGTTCTCATGAATGTGTTAGCACCATACCCTCAGTGGTATTTTCATGATAGTGAGTGAGTTCTCACAAGGTCTGGTTGTTTAGAAGGTGTGTAGCACCTCCCTTCCTTCTCTCTCTCTTCCTCTTGCTCTGCCCATGTAAGATGTGCCTGCTTCCCCTTCACCTTCTACCATGATTGTAAGTTTCCTGAGGCCTCCCCAAAAGCAGAAACTGCTATGCCTCTTGTACAGCCTGCAGAACCGTGAGCCAATTAAACCTCCTTTCTTTATAAATTCCCAGTCTCAGGTATTTCTTTATAGCAGTAAGAGAACAGACTAATACACACTTAGAGACTGAATTATTATAGGAAACATTTTTTAAAGAAAATCTAATGTTAGGGAACAGTTTGGAAAAAATGGTATCAAGTTCTCTTTGCAATGCTACGCAGTCAGCATTTTACAAA
>NW_016107385.1:2158403-2167252 GCF_001604975.1 Cebus imitator
GGCCTCCCAAAGTGCTGGGATTACAAGCGTGAGCCACCGCACCCGGCCCATTTTACAAACTTTTATGAAGATATACCTGCTATGAAGTAGGACACATGGTAATCTGAAAAACCTCCACAGTGGATTTCAGTTTTAAATGGAATTATTTTAATAATCTACAACTATGATTTTTTTTTAAATCTTGGGGCAAGCAAAGAGAAGGCACAGAGAAAAAAAATTATAAGTTGCATTTAGCAGTATTTTTAAATGTTGTTTTATCCAAAGCCACCATTGAGAAAATGGACAAACCACTGACCAAGAGAAAACGTTCATAACATACAAATCCAACAGAGGACTTGTATCCAGGATATATCAGGAACTTCAGCAACTCGATAATAAAAATAATAAAATAGACAATAATAATTAATCAAATGACAATCAAATTCTATAAAGACTTGCACAGATACTTCATAAAAGAAGCTCTGTGCATGACACACAAGAACATGAAAACCTCCTCAACATCATTAGTCATGGGGAAATGCAATTAAACCACAACGAGATAATACTACATAGCCACTACCACGGCCCAGCTGAAAAACTCTGTGAACACCAAATGCTGGAAATGTGGGAAAAAAGGAGGACTCTCTTACACTGTCTGCAATGCACAGCCACTTTGAAAAACTGGCCATTTCTTTAAAAGTTAAATTTTTGTCAATCATTTAACTTTTTGTCAATTCTGTGGCCCAAAAATTCAACTCCTATGAATTTATCATGGAGAAATTAAAATATATGACTAAAGCCTTGTACACAAATGTTCGTGGCAGCTAAAAACTGAAAACAGCCCAGGTGTCCCTCAAAAGAAGTATGATAAACTATGGTGAGCAGCTGCCACAAGCTGGGACAATCAAGGTGTTTCTCCTCGAGCTGGGTCTTCGGGTTAGGATAGTCAAAGTGAGGAGAGGAGTTCTAGGAGAGTAGAGGACAGAAGAAGAGAGAGCTTGGGGTATTTTTCTCCTTCTCCTCATGCTTTGGCATCTCAGTTTGGGCAGTGATATATCCTGAGATGTGGAGAGTTTTCTTAGATTCAGCTGCATATTCATGCTCACCCTTGGAGCCACTCTACTCAGAAGACAGGAAACACAGCAGGGCAGTATCAAGCATCCCTTTTCAATGGAAGTGTTTGCTACAGTCCATGCTGAAAAAATATAGGTATAAAGAGCAAAAGAGGTATAAGCTGCCTGTCTTAAAATCCTCATATCCCACAGGAGCCATTATCTCTTGAAATGCCTCCATAGGCACACTGAGTCCAAGGACCCAGCAAGAACCACGCCCGGCCACAAGAATCACTGCACTCAGAGATGCCCAAACTATGGCTTCTCCATCAGGTCTTTGTAAGTCTCCCAGTCCAGGGATCATTTTTAGCATAAGCAAAGTCCTAACATATTGAGCATGCCAACTCTTCTCAGGTTGCCAAGGAAACAGAGTTTGGAAACTATAGCTCAAATGCTCATGCTGAGGGGGCTGGGGTTGGATAACCTTTTGCCCACATCCTCTATTATTACAACTTCAAATGTCCAGTTCTTCTCCCCCAACTCCAGCTCTTATTGAGCTCTCACACACTTTTTCTTCCCCTTGTCCACTGTGGGTAGTCTTTGGGTGTCCCAAAATCCTTTGTTACCTCCTTTAAATCTACATAAATAGTCCCTTCGTATAATTATCTTCAAAATCCAAGCTAGGTATTCCTTGTGTTTCTTGTCAAAAACTCTAACTGATGGGGACGGGTGAGCAGAGAGGGGAGGGGAGGGGAGGGGAGGGGAGGAGAGGGGCAGAGAGGAGAGGGGAAGGGAGGAAAATGGAGGTGCAGAGAGGTCCAAAATCTTGTAACCCCAANGGAGGGGAGGGGAGGGGAAGGGAGAGGGGAGGGGAGGGAAGGGGGAAGGGGAAGGGAGGGTTGGGAAGAGAAGAGAAGAGAAGAGGAGAGAAGAGGAGAAATAGACTAGAAGAAAATTTAACAGTAATTAACTTGGTAAAAATCCTGATTATTTAATCTTATTTTTCTTATTTTTTACTGTAGTTCCTGAATTTCCTACAATAAACATGTATCATTTTTATAAGCAGATAAGCCTTTTATGTTGAGACAGGTTCTTATTCTGCTGCCCATGCTGGAGTACAGTGGCACAGCCACATCTCACTACAGCCTCAACCTCAAGGCTCAAGATCCCACCTCAGCTTCCCAAAAGGCTGGGACTACAAGTGCACACCACCTTTCCTGGCTGGGTTTTTTTTTATGAAGAAGAAATAAGTTTCCCTATATTGCCCAGGCTGATTTTGAACTCCTGGGCTCAAGGTATCCTCCCATCTGAGCCTTTCAAAGTGCTGGGATTACAGATGTGAGCCACTGGTTTTTTATTTTTAAGAAATTTTTCTACCACGGCCACTTCTGTCCTGCTCTGACAATGTGACTCTCCACACCTAAGAGGTATAGGCCCGAAGGTTGGATTCTAGCTCTAGTTCTGCTGGAACAGTTAGCTGCATACTTTTGAGGAAGTCCCCTTCGCTTTCTGGGTCTCTATTACTTCTGAGAAAGTGACTTCCCCCTCTAATAACTTCTGAGTCTGTAATTATCTACAATTAGACCCAAAGGATATATAGCAACTTTCTTCTGTCATGGTCTCTGATGGCATAACCATATAGTTCAAATACTTGAAAAATATTATATGATGAAAGCAGAGGCCAGGAGGGGTCAGGAAAAGGTAGCCACTGATGCTGCAAATATTGACCAGCTGCATACTCAAAAAGCTCTGTGGCACCAGGAAAGATTCTTTTCTCACAACAGAGTGCCAACCAGTACTGTCTGTCTTCGTGATCGTCAAGAAATATCTTGATTTCTCAGAGTAGAAATGTTTAATCAGATTCTCTGACCAACATATCATTTCTGTGTTTCTGAGTCATATAGGAATGCTTCTGTGGAGAACTCAGTAAAAGCTCTCCTCGATATGCCACAAGAAGAGAAATGTCCCTGAGGTCGAGGTCAACAGACATTTGTTGATTTGATGAATTGGTTGCCAAGAGATTCTGAGTTTATCCTTAGAAAAAGTATCTGTGGTGTTGACTAGGCCAAAAGGGGTCCTTGAAGCAAAATAAACTAATTTTCAAAAGTCAAAAGCAAAGGAAATTACCCAGAGCTTCCTAAGTTATCTGATATGCAAATAAGGCATGCATTAAGGACTGGGAAAAGACAAAGCTGCTTAAAGAAAGCCAGCTTGTCCTGTTTTCAAGCTAATGCTATACATTTCCATAGGATCCTGCTATTTCTTGTCATCAGATGGATCATGTGCCTGGCAGTACCAAAAATAGGGAAAATAAATATTCAGGCAGATCGTTTTTATCACCTTGGAATAATGCCATAAAATGAAGGAAAACTTGACTACATCAGAAGCTTAACACAGGAAAACAAAAAAATATAAACTTCACAGTAATCTGTAAAATGTAGGTGGCAAGGGCAATTTCCCAGATTTAACTGGAGATCTAACAGATTGGCACTGGAGGTAAAGACCTCGGAAGTAAGGTCTTATTTGTTCCTCAACCCAGAAATCCATGCTCCTGCGGCTTCTATGGGTTTTGGAAATGAGCAGATGGTCAATAAGATTTCTGTGCCTGTGACTAACATACATTTTAAAAACCCTAAATTCCTGCCCTCAACCAACACATTAAGTACATCTGGGGTCAAGTGGAGTCCAAGGCCATTACTGGAACTATACAAATCCCTGGGCCCAATAATAAAACATTTTTCAGAATTACATGTCAAACAATGGTCTGTATTTCCTCAATTTTAGCTAATATTGAGATAGGAAGAGGCCAAAAAAGAAAAGTTAATTATTGCTGTCAGCAATAATAGCATGATCTTGGCAAGAAAAGAGATCAATAAAAACTACAATTTTCCTCAATCAAATGTTTGCTAATTTTTTCTTGAGCTTACCAAATTGTGTACAACTGAATCAATATTTTAAGAATAAGAAAATAAATAAAAGTAAGGAAAACCTTTATATTCAATTAAACTAGTTGGTTTAAGAACACAGTGATGCCTCCTGTCAATGAGAGTCATTTCTGAGGCCCTTCCCAACCAGAAAAAAATATATATAATGATGAACTGGAATTCTAGATTTACTTACACTGATTGCATGAGAGATGAATAAACTATACTTGCATAAAAGAGCCAAATGGAATAGAATTATTATTGAATCCAGTTGCTAAGGATTTAAGAAACTGAATGCTTACATAACTCCTATATCTTAGATATTTCTGGAGAGAGCTGGAATCTAATACATCTACAAATAAGAAATACGGTAACTAAATTATAGAACATCACTCAGTTTTATGGTGGGATTTACAATACGTGGAAAGAACGAACCGATCTGTTAAAAGTTACGAGATGGATTCAGAAAGGTATGCACAGCTAAACCACAGATCTTAGGGAAAAATTGCTTTAATTAGTTCTCTTGCTAAGATAAAATGAAAATAAAAAGCAGATGTAAAAACTGCAACCACATATTATTCACATTACAGAAACAACAGTAATATGCCATTCTTTCTTTTGACCGTGACCACATGCTTAGTTTTACACTAAGGAAATCAGATATGTAAAAGCCAAATGCTGCTTTTAAAATGGTGCCATAAAGTTAAGCGCTGGGCCAGAGCATCTATATGAGAACATCACAATCAGCCAGCCGATAAGGAAAAGAAGACTTCTTATCTGTCCTTTCCACAGAGACCAACACCTCCTTCATCTCTGAGCCACATTCCTAGAGTTCTTCAAACTATTCTGACTCAACCACATTTATCATCCTAAATCTATGTGCACACCAGCTTACCACCTTATAGTTATCATACACATGTAAGTCAGAAAGTCTATGTTTCAACTTGTTCAGGAAACTGTTTTCTTGACCAACAAAAAGAAATCTTCAAAGGCATTTTTAAAATATCACACCTTCACCAGATAACCTTTCCTTTCTCTGTGCTCTCGCAGCATACACTTTCCGTGCTTTTCATCCAATCAGTGCCCATCTGGTGGTGGTTCTTGTTTCATTCACAGTCACTCCACAACGTGTTCTATGTTTACATCATATCCTCCAGTATCCTACAAGCTGCCTTGAGGTCAGAGACCAAGCTTCATTCTAGGCTGGATACTACATCAGCCACTATAGCGTCTCCTATGAAATAAGCAGGCATTCAAAAATGTACTGATGGTCTCTGCAAGGGCTGGACAAGTAACATAAATGCATGAAGTGGGCCTCAGGGCCCGCTATACAAAGAGTGGTGAGTAACTGAGGCAAACTAGAGAACCTGTGCCCTGTAGAAAGAACAGTCGCTATTCAGCTCAATCCAGTAACTGCCAAGCAAGAATTTAGGTCTGATGCTGGCATATTTTCTAATTTTAATTTTTCAAGACAGAACCAGAAATTTGGATTTTTATAGGAATTCACCTAATTTTTAAATGTTGGCTAAAAAGTATCTTTAAATCCTTTGTAAGCAAAAGGAAACCCATCTGGGAGCTTAATTTGTCCTGTAGGGCAGAGGTTCCCGAGCCCCAGGCCATGGATGGTTCTGGCAGGTGGCCTGTTAGGAACAGCAGCCCCACAGCAGGAGGTGAGCAGCAGGCACAAGGGAAGCTTCACCTGTACTTGCAGCCGCTCCCTATCACTCGCATTACCACCTGAGCTCTACCTCCCATTAGATCAGCAGCAGTATTGGATTCTCATAGGAGTGCAAACCCTGCCATGAACTGCCCATGTGAGGGATCTAGGTTTCGTGCTCCTTATGACAATCTAATACCTGGTGATCTGTCACTGTCTCCCATCACCCCCAGATGGAACCATCTAGTTGCAGCAAAATAAGCTCAGGGCTCCCACTGATTCTACATTATGGTGAGCTGTATGATTATTTCATCATGTATTACAATGTAATAATAATAGAAATAAAGTACACAATAAATGTAATGCATTTAAATCATCCCAAAACCATCCCCCTCCCTGGGTCCATGGAAGAATTGTCTTCCAGGAAACCAATCCCTGATGCCAAAAATGGTTGGGGACCACTGCTGTAAGCCACCAGTTTTCAGCCTTATGATACATAATGCTAGTCTTCTTATGTGTCTCTGATCCCTCTGCCTCCTTCCCTAGTTCCTCTTCGTCTTCCTGCCCCTCACTTATGGAAATAGACTTTCTGAATACTCCTTGGATGTGCTCTCTCTCTCCTCTGAACCACCACAGTTCTTTACTTAGAGGCTTCTATGAGCCTGTTACCCCAGCACTTTGGGAGGTTGGCTCATGCCTGTAATCCTAGCATTTTGGGAGGTTGAGACAGGTGGATCTCTTGAGGCCAGGAGTTCAAGACCAGCCTGGGCAATACAATGAGACCACATCTCTACAAAAAAATTTAAAAATTAGCTGGTGATGGCATCTACAGTCCCAGCTTCTGGGGAGAGTAAGGTTGGAGGATTGCTTGGGCCCAGGAGGTGAAGGCTGCAGCAAGCCATGATTGCACACTGTACTCCAGCCTGGGTGACAGAGCGAGATCTTGTCTCTCGAAGAAAAAAAAAGCTTTTCTATGGCACTTGCCTATGCTGTCTTGTCCACAGTTTTCTATGTATACTCAATACCTCCCATAAAGAAATAAGTTCTTTATACCATTTATAATAATAACATTGGCTGAGTTGTGTCAGACACTGTGCTAAATACTTTACATCTATTAACTCAGCTACTCTTTACAAGAACCCTAAAAAATGTTAGTATTATTTTATAAATAAGGAAAATGAGGTTTAGAGAGCTTCTAATTATTGCCCAAGTCCACAGAACTATTAAATGCTAGCACCAAATTTGAAATGAGAATTTTTGATTCCAAAGTATTTTATTTGCCTGATTCATCTTTAAGTTCTCTACAGTTCCTTACATCCAGGAGCATTCAATATATGCGGAATCAATTGTTCAAAAACAGAAATTTACATTCCACTTAAAAGAAATTCTTTCTTAAGAAGCACAGAGAAAAATTACTGATGAATTAATGGTTTGCAGAAGAGTTAAAAATAAAATGAATATGAACTACAAATATTTGTGGGTGAGCAACTGATTGGAACTCATTTATCAACTAAATAGATACACAGGGTTTATTCAAGATACAGTGTATTTATTCAAAAAGTAGTCCAATCCAAAATAATATCCCTAAAATAATTTGCCATGTTAGCATTTCTGCTTTGAAAATTCAATGCGCAGTGCTGGTTTTAGTTAGAAATGAAGAAATGCCAAAGGGAAATTGAACAAAAGCTCAAAAGATATTCTTTTTTTTTTTGCATGCAAGAAGCATAAAATTTCTTTTTAACAACTACATTATATTTTTGTTTCTGCATCCAATGGGAGTCCCAAAATGTTGTTTTCTCTTTTCTTTCCAAATATATGTTGTTTCACATAAAAACACATAATCTCAGTATGTACCAGAAATGTAAGGTACTGGCTTTTCTTTTCATTATTTTTTAAAAATCTTATCTGAACTATAAATGTGAACTCTGAAAATGTGATTGACTTGATAATGAGAAACTCTGACCATATTCATGCTTTTTATTTGAAGTCCTAAGGGACAAACAAATCTCTGAATTATCTGTCTCTTTCAAGAAGGGGAGGAAACAAGGGTCACCAGGTCATTCTCATGGTATATTTTTGCCAAAAATATACCTTTTGGATGGCTATATCAGTGTCTTGGACTTCACAGGCCTCACTTCATTTGACAGCCACAAAAAGGACATTTTCTATTATTTAAGATCATAGTTCATCTCTGATATTTTAGCTACCCTTGAAATCTAACAACAAAAAAAATCAACTGAAACATGAAAAGAACAAAGAGTATCTCTGAAACATTTTATTATCTCATCTAGGGTTCCTCCTTTTTGAAAAACAGAATTCAGTAACATGAACTAGCCTAACTCATGTCTAAGTCCTGGGATACAGCCGGGCATGATGGCTCACACCTGTAATCCCAGCACTCTGGGAGGCCAAGGCAGGCAGATCATGAGGTCAGGATATAGAGACCATCCTGACCAACATTGTGAAACCCCATCTCTACTAAAAATACAAAAATTAGCTGAGCGTGGTGGCACACGCCTGTAGTCCCAGCTCCTCAGGAGGCTGAGGCAGGAGAATCACTTGAACCCAGGAGGCACAGGTTGAAGTGAGCTGAGCCGAGGTCACACTCCAGCCTGGCAACAGAGTGAGACTCCGTCTCAAAAATAAAAAAATAAAATAAAAAACAAAGTCCTGGGATACATTTGAGTGAGGACAAAGATTCTAATTATCTCTGCTTTCCAAAAATTTTAATCCCACTGCAGAATTTCAAATCAATAGTGGGAACAAACGCACCATTATTGCTATCTAACGGGTCGGGAGCAGCTGTGCCTGTCCATTAGAAATATAACCAGTCACCAAACTGTCACCTTGGAACAACTTCATACTGTTCCTTTCCCCTGAACTTGCTTCAATTGGCATGAAGCTGGATCCCTAACGCTCAACTGATAGCTTAGAGGAAGGGCTTACTATAAAACAGAAGGATTACCTATAGGCTACTGATACTTAAATCTTTGGATGGTCCAAGAAGATGACAGCCATCTATAATAGTACAGAAAATGATTTGGTGAAACTTTTACAAAGCTGCTAGAGTACAGGGTTATTAATCTCTTACACAATCAGATATTTTCTCTTTAGTCTACCACCCAAACCCAAATCAGATTCCAAGAAGTACTAAAATGTAGGGATGGGAGAGAAATTTACTTTTCTAAAGCTGATATTCTGATATGCCTTTTTTTTTTTTTTTTTTTTTTTTTTTTT
>NW_016107385.1:2167271-2174914 GCF_001604975.1 Cebus imitator
ATGCCACCAAGCCCAGCTAATTGTTCTATTTTTTTTTGAGAGGAAGTCTCGCTGTGTTGCCCAGGCTAGGGTGCAGTGGGACAATCTCGGCTAACTGCAACCTCCGCCTCCCAGGTCCAAGCAATTCTTCTGCCTCAGCCTTCCGAATAACTGGGATTACAGGTAAGCACGACCATACCCAGCAAATTTTTGTGTTTTTAATAGAGACGAGGTTTCACCATGTTGGCCAGGCTGGTCTCAAACTCCTGACCTGAAGTGATCCACCCACCTTTACCTCCCAAAGTGCTGGGATTACAGGCGTAAGCCACCACACCTGCTTTGTAAAAGAATATTTGAGGGAACTACTGAGAGAAGAAGCACATTCATTTCAAAACTCTTATAGGAGAGAAGTCAACATAATGAGCTTCACTGCTCGATGTTAAATTAAAGGAGCTAAAACAATGTGGCAAAGTAAAGGACAATGGCTGCCACTGCTAATACCTAGTGGCAGAGGGATAAAGTAAAATAAGGCTCTCAAAGGACTCATGAGTGCCATATTAGCTTTCTTCCCTCCACTCTCTCTTGATCATGATGGAGAATTAGCTCCAATCATTCAGATATAATAATATTAGAATAAAAACTTCCTCAGTGACTCCATCCTAGAAAATTACCATATGAAAGAAAAATGAGGAAAAAGTGGAAGTAACCAAAGGAAAATACACACAGTTATGAAACAATGATCACTGGAAAAAGCAACTGGTTAACAAGCAGATTGTAAAATTATGTGAACTAGCTTTAGCACACATTAACTTGAACAGTCTGTAGATTCTTCAAATACCTGATTATTCTGATGTTCAAGTCTTGGAGAAAAGCTGGAAATCACTGGGGAGGCTGCAGAGAGTTCTTGGAGTTTGATATCAATTTCAGCAAGTTGTTGATGCTGGCTGACTGCAAGCGCATATCCTTCTCCCGGGACCACCCAGCCAGACTGATCACCCTAAGAGGAAACAAGGGTCACCAGGTCATTCCCTGGCTATATTTTTGCCAAAATATTCAGATGGCTATAACAGTACCCAGGACTACACACACACACACACACACACACACACACATACACACACACGAGAGAGAGAGAGAGAGAGAGAGAGAGTTAACATTGGTAAAAGAATAATATGAAATAGTTCCTGGTTTTATCTGACAACCTGTATAAAGTATCTTCTAACATTTTAAGGGGATTTTTCCCCCTGTGGAACAAATCTCTTAGTTTCACAGTCTGGTTCTCATAACATTCTTATTTATCTACATTGAAAAACTGTTTTGTGACATGTTAAGTAGAAAGAAATCAGGTTTACCCTGTAATGGGACATGGTAGTTTCAAACTTTGTCCCTTAAAAGTAACATGGCATCTATAAAATCAGTTGCTTGGGTTTCACAAACTTAATTGATCATCTTTCATTCAACTAATATTTGTTCCATATTACCTTATAAAACCTATATATTACATTCATTCAAAAATCTCATACTGAATGCCTACTGTACATACGTATGATGTTAGGCACTGGTGATTCAATACGAATATCACATGGTTCTGCCCTCAAGGAGTTCTCTCTTGGCAGCAACAATTTTAAGGTGTGAAGAGAGCTGGTAAGCCCTGGGCACCATGGGAACCACAGAGGATCAACTAACCTTCCTGCCTCTGTGGGCAGGAAGGGGCTGGAGAAAATAGGACCTTAATCAAAGAAACACCATAATCAGGTCTGTATTTTAAAACTGGAACTACGGAGAGGAAGAGCGGAGGTAGAAAGGCAGGTGTATGGCTTCAGCCCAGGAGTTGTTAAGAAGCAATAGCTACAATCTAGAACAAAAGTAATGAATGACTGAACTAAGGAATGTTTTCTGGGAATATGCAACAGAATCCAGAAATACATAGGAAGTATAATTTACAGAACCTGGAGATAATTTTATGAAAGAGTAAAGGGAGGTGTAAAGATCAAAGATATAGAACAAGTTCCTCAAGACAATGAGGCTCATTCTCATCACTCCTATTCAACATAGTACTGGAAATCCTAGTCAGAGTAATCCAGAAAGAGGAAAAAATAAATAAATAAAAGGCATTCAAACAGAAGGAGAAGTGGTTCAACTATCTCTGTTTGCAGACGACATGATTCTATACCTAAAAACCCCACAGTCTCTGACCAAAAGCTCTTAAATTTAACGAGAAACTTCAGCAAAGTTTCAGGATACAAAATTAATTTACAAAAATCAATAATATGTCTGTACACCAACAGCATCCAAGCTGAGAACCAAATCAAGAACGCAATTCCATTCACAATAGCCATTAAAAAAACAAAATACCTAGGAATACAGCTAACCAGGGAGGTGAAAGACCTCTACAATGAGAATTACAAAACACTGTTCAAAGAAACCAGAGATGACACAAACAAATGGAAAAACATTCCATGCTCATGGATAGTAAGAATCAATGTTGCTAAAATGGCTATACTTCCCAAAGCAACTTACAGATTCAGTGCTATCCCTATCAAACTACCAATGACATTTTTTACAAAATTAGAAAAATCTATTTTAAAATTCATATGAAACAAAAAAAAAGCCTAAATAGCCAAGCCAATCCTAAGCAAAAAGAACAAATCTGGAGGCATCACCCTACCTGACTTCAAACTACATTACAAGGCTACAGTTACCAAAACAGCATGGTACTAGTACAAAAACAGACATATAGACCAATGGAACAGAAGAGCGAGCCCAGAAATAAAGCCACACGCCTACAACCATCTGATCTTCAACAAAGCTGACAAAAACAAACAACGGGGGAAAAGAGTGCCTGTTCAATAAATGGTGCTGGCATAACTGGCTAGCCATATGCATAAGATTGAAACCAGGCCTCTTCCTTACACCGTATAAAAAAATCAAGTAAAACCTAAACCTATAAATCCCTCGGAAGATAACCTAGGAAAAGCCATTCTGGACATAATCCCTGTCAAGGATTTCATGATGAAGATGCCAAAAGCAATTGCAACAAAAACAAAAATTGACAAATAGAACCTAATTAAAGACCTTCTGCACAGCAAAAGAAACTATCAATAGGGTAAACACAGTCTAAAGAATGGGAAAAATATTCGCAAACTATGCATTCAACAAATGTCTAATATTCAGAATCTATAAGGAACTTAAACAAATTAACAAGCAAAGAACAAACAACCCCATTAAAAAGCAGGCAAAAGACACAGACGCTTTTCTAAAGAAGACATACACATGGCCAAAAAGCATATGAAAAAAATGTTCAACATTACTTAACATGTGAAAAATGCAAATCAAAAGCACAATAAGATACCATCTCACACCAGTCAGAAAGGCCATTACTAAAAAGTCAAAAAAAAACAGATACTAGCAAAGCTGCAGAGAAAAACACCTATACACTATTGGTAGGAATGTAAATTAGTTCAGCCATTGTGGAAAGCAGTGTGGCAATTTTTCAAAGAACTTTAAACAGAAGTATTATTCAAGCCAGCAATTCCACTCATGAGTACATACCCAAAGGAATATAAATCATTCTACCATAAAGACACATGCATGCAGGCCAGGTGCAGTGGCTCATGCCAGTAATCCCAGCACTTTGGGAGACCAAGGCAGGTATATGGCTTCAGCCCAGGAGTTCCAAGACCAGCCTGAGCAACATGGCAAAACGTTATCTTTACAAAAAATTTTTAAAACTTAGCCAGATGTGGTGATATGCACCTGTAGTCCCAGCTACTCAGGTGGCTGAGGTGGGAGGATCACTTGAGCCTAGGAAGTCAAGGCTGCAGTGAGCCATGATGACATTATTGCACTCCAGCCTGGGTGACAGAGTGAGACCCTGTCTCAAAAAAAAAAAAAAAAAAGACACATGGATGCATATGTTCATTGCAGCACTATTCAAAATAGCAAAATCATAAAGCTAGATAAAGAAAATGTGGGACACACACACCACGGAATACTATGTGGCCATAAAAAAGAATGAGATCATGTCCTTTGCAGCAACATAGATGCAAATGAAGGCCATAATCCTAAACAAAATAACACAGGAACCAAAACCCAAGTACTGCATGTTCTCATTTATAAGTGGGGAGCTAAACATTGAGTACACACGGACACAAAGAAAGGAACAACAGTCACTGGGGCCTACTTGAGGGCAGAGGGTGGCAGGAGGGAGAAGATTGAAAAACTACCTATTGGGTACTATTTGTATTACCAGGGTGATGAAATAATCTGTACACCAAAGCCCTGTGACATGCAGTTTATCTACAGAACAAACCTGCATGTATACTCTTGAACCTAAAAGTATTTATTTATTTAAAATAAGTAACTTAAAAAATAATAAACTTTTTTGTGGCCTTACCAAGAAAAAAAAACCAGGTTCCTGATTTTGTGAACTAGCTGATAGTGGTCACATTATCTAAACCAGAGATTATATAGATGCAGTAGGTTTGAGGAGAAAGATGATGAATTGTTTGGGACCTTTTGAAATTGGCAGATATCCCCCTAGGATATGCACAGATTGTGTTAGGGAGTTAAATATGCTTACGTGAAGTTCCAGAGAGAGACTTGGGATTGAAATAAATACGCCTGACTTACCCACATATCAAAAGTGGTGCAAACCCTGGGGGCTATGGAAATGGATAAGGTCATAAAGGGAAGCATAGTGCAAAAAGAGGACAGAAGAATTGTGAAGAATATTTAAAATAAAGGGGCAAGTAGAGGGCAAAGAAGCTTAAGAATTTCACACATTTTGATTTCATGATGCTAATACCAGGAAATAAGCCCTACATGATATTCAGAGGCATTATAAAAACTTTAAGCACAAAGACCTTTATATTTTTATCCTCTTGACGCTGGCATTCACAGTCCCTGTTTCGGTGAAACCAAACAGTATGTGAGTCTTGGCAGGGGAGAGATCACCACAAGACACTCCTCTCTACCCTCTAACATCAAGAAGACAAACAAATTACCTAGATTTGGCTAATCGGAAGCAAACACCCAGAACCTTGAGGGACAGAAGCAAAGATGCAGGGAAATGATTAATAGGGGATAGTGATGGTAGCAGCAACGAGCATCTCTTGGGGAGCAAATGTCTGGTGACTGTGGAGCCAGAGGCAGCAAGCTATGCTTATGGCTGCCCTGACATCTGCCTGATGTACAAACCTGGTTCCCCAAACTTCCCATTGAGTCTATGGACTACTCAAGACTCCCAATAAATTCATTTTGTGTTGTTTTAGCTGAAGTCCATATTTGTAGCTTTCAACCCAGAACACAGACTGATAAAAAATGTGTTGCCATGCTATTTATAATAAAACATCTAATAGGGGAAAAGTGGGTAGATTATAGCACATCAATACAAGGATTATGATACAGTCATATTTTTTTTTTTTTTTTTTTTTAGACAGAGTTTCACTCTTGTTACCCAGGCTGGAGTGCAATGGCGCGATCCCGGCTCACTGCAACCTAAGCCTCCTAGGTTCAGGCAATTCTCCTGCCTCAGCCTCCTGAGTAGCTGGGATTACAGGCACGCGCCACCATGCCCAGCTAATTTTTTGTAGTTTTAGTAGAGACGGGGTTTCACCGTGTTGACCAGGATGGTCTCGATCTCTCGACCTCGTGATCCACCCGCCTCGGCCTCCCAAAGTGCTGGGATTACAGGCGTGAGCCACCGCGCCTGGCCAAATGTTTTTAAATATACTTACAAATTGGTATATAAAAGTTATGCATAATTTTTTAAATATATTACCTAATTACTCACAAACACTGTAATTTTTCCTAAATAAAAGTGATGTCAACACCATACAATCTAAATGAGAAATAATAAAGAATCACGAAAAAGTAAAACTATGAAATCGATGATGAAATAGTGGCTAATTTTAAATTCCTGTCTGATTGGGATTATTTTCAAATGACACTGAAGTTAAAAGAGCATGCCAGATTAAATTCAACAGAAATGTAAATGTTTCAGCACTATACAATTGCAGAAATAAATTATATGTAAGAGGCAGTAAATGGTCTCCTTTTCTTCTATCTGTCTAGCACCTCTATACACCCTTGCTATATATGGGGAACTTCCAGCTTTTAGGAATCTTACCTTCCTAAAATAGAAACCAGAAAATGCTCTTCACTAGCATCTTTTATAGCTAGGGTTCAGGCAGGTAACTAAACATCTACCACCAGACTCCCCCATTCAGTACTATTAGATGTGAGTGACCTGAGATCTGATGCAAACCCATTTCACTGGTGCGTGTGGTAATACAAACACTTAGCTTAGGGGGTGCCATTCATTGCAAGTGTGAGTTCCCAACACAGATGGAAATATTTTTTAAATTCTAAGTATCTCAGAGCAGCAGTCCCCAACACTTGTGGCACCAGGGACAGGTATCATGGAAGACAATTATTCCACGGACTGAGGGGACCGGGGTTAGAAAGGACAGTTTCGATATGAAACTGCTCCACCCCAGATCATCAGGCATTAGGTTCTCAAAAGGAGCAGGCAACCTAGATCCTTCCCATGCACAGTTCACAATAGGGTTCATGCTCCTATAAGAATCTAATGTTGCGGCTGATGTAACAGGAGGCATAGCTCAGGTAGTAATGCTCACTAGCCCACCTCTCATTCCCTCCTGCTGTGTGGCCCAATTCCTACAGGCCATGGACCCAACCAGTACCAGTCCCCTGTCCTAGAAAGATTCAAGAGAAGATTTATGTCTCTTGAGATTAATCCATAAAATTACGCATGCCAGCCAGGCGCATTGGCTCATGCCTGTAATCCCAGCACTTTGGGAGGCCAATATAAGTGGATCGCCTGAGGTCAGGAGTTCAAGACCAACCTGGCCAACATGGTGAAACCCCACCTCGACTAAAAATACAAAAATTAGCCAGGTGTATGGCAGGTGCCTGTAATCTCACCTACTTGGGAGCCTGAGGCAGCAGAATCACTTGAACCTAGGAGGCAGAGATTGCAGTGAGCCGAGATGGTGCCACTGTACTCCAGGCTGGGCAACAAGAGTAAAACTTTGTCTCCAAAAAAAAAAAAAATTAAGCATGCCACTAAAAAGAACAACCAGAGAACAAGAGTTCAGGGGAATTAAAACATAATTATCATTTTAGTCATCTTCTTTAAATTGTGCATTTATTTGTCAAAGATGAGGTTGTGGGCAGTTCATAAAGGAAGGGGCATATCTGAAAACAGACATTTAAAAGAACACGGAGAATTTGAGGAACAGAAAGAAGTTTGGTAGGATTTGAGAATATAGTAAATAGGTTCCTTCTTCAAAGTTTTCCTAAACTTTTCCTGCTACACCGCTTTTTCCTCTGAATTTCTATTTTAACATGTGTTACCATGCATCTGCCTCTATAGAATTTCTGTATGTTGACAGCCCACATTAGATAAGGGGACTTGCAGAAAGGGCTCTCAGTAAATACTGGTGTAAAAAACAATAATAGTCAATAATAATTGTCTTCTTTTTCTTTTTTTTTTTTGAGATGGAGTCTTGCTCTGTTGCCCAGCCACGATCTTGGCTCACTGCAATCTCTACCTCTCAGGTTCAAGCGATTCTCCTGCCTCAGCCTCCCAAATAGCTGGGATTACAGGTGTGTGCCACCACACCCGGCCAATTTTTATA